>NW_010555615.1:0-33699 GCF_000687285.1 Phaethon lepturus
TTTCCTCTTTCTTTCTCTTTCCAACTGTCAATCTGTTTTCCAGCACTTTTCTATTTCCCCTTTTGCCCCCATCTCCCCTTCCCACCCTCCTCCTTCCCCTCCCTGTCTTCCTTCCTTTACAACCGCCTGCTAGTCTGTCTTCCAGCACTTCTGTCAGCCACCACTTCCCAAATCATGCTGTGACACCTCACCAGAACAGACTTCGTGTTTACGATCCGGTGTCTGCTGCCTGACATTAACTCCTTGTGGAAGAAGGCAGCTGAGGGCTCGGCATCCCTTTCACTGCTGTCCCTAAGGCGGTCCTCCAGCCAATTTTCTCTGCTTAACTTTCTCTATGTTTAACCTTTCCTGAAACCACTTCTTCTACTCTTACTGCTGACATTTGAGTGACTCATCTTGGGAGGTGATAGGTGAGACAAGTGGCAGTAACATAGTGCAGTCAGCCAGTGAAACCTGTGTTTGGACAGCCTATGTCCATAATCATATGCCTGCCGTGGAAAGAGAGCTGTCTAGCTGAGAGGCAACACTGGTGTGTTTCATTAGCTGACGTTATTTCAGTAATCAAAGTGAGGCCGTTGGTAAATCATCGTTAACATCATTAGCATAGTTATTCACACCTTTGTTGTAGATATTTGGTGACTGGCTATTACATCACTTTCTCTGCAGCTGACTTTTTTTTTCCTTGTGATTCCTGATGTTTATAATAGGATCCAATTATATATACATGCACAGCCATAGGCATGCACATATGTATATTCACACATGCACACACACAGGCTGAGGCTTTGTTAATTATGTTAACTGCTGGTGTTTTTTTATTGCAAAACATATTTCTCTATTGATCTATTTGCACTGCTTTTTTTCAGCTTCATCTAATGCACTGGAACTCCACACTGTACAGCAGCATTGATGAGGCAGTAGGGAAGAAGCACGGCATAGCTATTATTGCTTTGTTTGTGCAGGTGAGTTTCCTGTGTTGCATTTGTTACTATGCGCTATCATTTGACTGAGGAAAATGAGTTCCTTTCCATTTTCTTTCCTTTCTAATGATTTAATAAAAAAGACCAATGTATGACTGCTGTTGCTCTATTCAAAAGATACTTCTCAGTCATATCTTCTGTGTATGTGCTAAATAAGAACTTCTTGTTTAAAGAGGATTTTGGAAGTAAGTTAGTTAAAGAGGGGATAATACATAGTCGGCCCTGTCTCTGTGACTCTGGCTATAAGCAGACACCAAATCACCATTCCTCTGAGGGCAGAATGATGGCTGTCAGGAGGTGCAAGTGCTTCATTATCTCTGTAGTATGTTCTTCTCCATTCCTGGCCAGGCCTGCTGTTCGGGGATTGAGGAAATATGCAGAGGAGAGGAGAAGAGAGGGAAAAAACCCTACTACCCCATTGGCACAGCCAAAAACTGGTAGTAGGATTGTGTTTTTTCTGAACACAGGGCCAAGTGTGTTTCTTCACACAAGACAAATCTGAGGTGGGATCATATTAATTTTCCAGAGACGCCAGACTGAGAGTGTAACAAGTCTTGCCACAGACCCTCAGAAAAAGCCTGTGACGAGGAAGCTTAAAGCTTCCTGGGGAGAAGGTGTAATGCAAGCTGTGAAGTTAGACCCATAATCTAATTGCTGTTGAAGGTTTTTCAAGGGCTGCACGCTATAAAGATGATTTTTAGTTTTAGACCTCAAACACCAGATTCTCATCCTCCTCATGAGAAATGGCAAACTGTTTTATTTAAATGGGCTTGGATGAAGAAGTTTGGGGTTCATGCTTAGATCAAATGGATTTTCTTTCACAGTGATATTATTAATTTGTCGTATTTCATAACAGGTTTATGAGTGCCTTTGAGCGTTACCTCTATTTGAATTTAAAGGTACATTGCTTACAGCTCCAACACTCAGATAGAACTGCTAAAAATGGAAGTTAGAAAGTCTTCAGGTTTGTATCCTAGAGGGCTGTGTGATAATTGCTTATGTAAGTCACCTTCTAATTCCAGCAGAGGTAACCTTTGAGTTAGTTAGAAATTTATATATAAGTTCTTAAATAAATCTGAAACTTCAGTGATACACTTTCCATTTCTGGTCTCTCGCCATCATCAGAGTTCTTAAGCATTCTAAAGGGCTTTTCCATTAGCCAAGAAATGAATCATGTAATTACAAATGACCAAGGAAAAATAGTATTTATGCTGTTTATTAAAGGAACAGGGAGAGGAAATTCAGTGACCATTTGTTCCTGTTAAAGGCATGGAAATTTAATAGTTTTGCACCACAGTTCTCAAATGCATGATTTTAAGGTCAGTGAAAATATTTTCACTGATTTAAGTGACAGCCCTTGGTGATTATTGATTTAGAAACAATGTCTTTGAATTGATTTCAATATCTTTTATGCACTTCGAAGGTTTTAAATTGAAATCCCATTCTCAAACAAAAGAAAATCCTCCTAAAATTCCTAGAAATAACAAAGTACCTTTTGTTGACATTCAGTTGTTTCCTTCCAGTGATTACTGTGCCATTCTATTCCAAGAGAAACAAAACCCAAACAAATATTTCAGAGTCTAGCTTTCCTGTTCTCACTCATGCCTGCTTCATTCCTCACCTCATATGTGTACACACTGGCAAAGAAATCAAGTGGAAGGCCGTTCTGAGTCTTCCTATTTTGACAATGTTGTTCTGAGGGTAAGAGCCAGGGTCCTAGAATGGGTGATTTGGATCAGAAGCAGCTGGAATCAATGTGCAGAGTGAACAATGTTCATGGAAAATAAAGAGAATCTCTTAGTTCAACAATGGTTTTCTTTTGAAAGCCCCATCTTTAAAGGCAGTGGTGTCGGCCGCTGGAAGCCCGGCTTTCTCCTGCAGGATCCCAGAGATGCTGTGCGGGAGGGGATCTGCCATTCTGCACTCCGCAGGCAGGAGAAAACTCCCCCAAGCTTTAGATATACCTTGGGCCAGATCTGCAACTCTGTGGGAACACATTAAAAAACATTAAATAAATTTTTATTTAAAACAAAAAATTAAATAAAAACACATTAAAAAAAAAACACATTATCTGTCGTGCTTGTTCACTCTGTTCCTTTCTGTGTACTTTTCTGACAAAAACTGCTAAGGACAAACTGTATCCTTGGCATTTATATGCCATAATGCTGCATGATTTTGACTCCACATGCAGTTTATGCGCAAAACAGGGTTAGTCAAAACTTACCAGACTTAACTGTGACTCTTGCTCTTGTTCTGTAAGTTTCTGTCTCTGCTTTAAAGTTATTTACACCTCATTTACTTTTGATTGGTGGCTTTATAGTGACTTAGTTCTTTGGAGTTGCCATGTATCAGTGTATTTAGTTCACAGAAGGTTGCGTACCTTAACTAAACACAACTACAGAACTTACTGTTCTGGTTGACCTCTGTCTTGCCTCACAGTTTCTGAAACAGAAAAATACTGAAACTCATCTTTGCTTGCTGTGTTTCAGATAGGAAAAGAGCATGTAGGCCTAAAGGCTGTAACTGAAATTCTCCAGGACATCCAGTACAAGGTAAGGCATTGTTGGAAGAAATGAGTCCTTCACTGACCAGGCAGAAAGAGAGCAAAGGGTCTCTATGAAGCCAAGAGATGGGTTTCAGATGTGTCTGTACTAAAACCACGTGTGAAAGCCATCATTTGTTGGTCTGCATCAGAACCTCAGCATTTTACAGTGTTCAGATAATAATCTTTGTAAGTCACTTCCTTTTCTGGTGGCTAGAAGGTTTGATCTCCTATACCAGTAACTGATTGCAAATACTACCTTTTCGGTGATTATCATGGAGTCAGTGTGAACGCAAGCACTGCACCGTGCTTAGTGAACACCAGCAGCAGTATCTCCAAACGCATCTGGTTTTAATTTGTAGAGGAAAAGAACAGATGAACTGAGCACCCATATTAACTTGCGGTGGGAAATCAGCAAAAACACAATGCCGTCATGTCAGGTGGATTATGTGTGTGATTCTGAAGTGCAGATAATAAGCCTAGCAGGACTGAGGAGATATGAGTGCTCTCCAGAATGTTGCTGCTATCTTAAATCACCTTGGGCAAGTTACTTCCATCTCTCTGCTTCATGGTCTTTGTAACATAGAAATAATTATACTTACCCTCGATCTAAAAGGATTTTGATATGTATTAATGAGATGTTCTGGAATGGTTAGCCATTCACTTCCATGGATACTGAAGTGTAGAAAAATTAGAAGCTCTTATTAGAATGTAATTGAAAATCTTCTTTTAGTCAAATAATATATGGTAAACTTCAGCAATGATGGTTAATATTACAAACTCATTGTTTATAAAGGTGTCAGAGGAAACAATAATGTATGTAACTCTGTAGTTTCATTACTGAAAGGACAGCCAAGTAGAGGAAGGTCACAAAAGGCCTTGTCCCTGTGAGTGTGTTACACTAACAACTTTCAGAGGGTCAGCATCAACCATACTTTTGGCATATATAAAATTTTTGTATATTAAATATGTGGAACCAGCTTTATTTTATTAAATGTTATCCATGTCAGTCAAGGAGAAGCTCACTTTGGCCCTCATTTTTTAAACTCACTTTGTATGCAACCCCTGAATTTTGTGTAGAGAATTTCAAGGCTGGGACCTGGAAGGAGCCCAGGTACTAAAAGCAGAAAGTTAACAAATTGCTGAGATAACCTTAGAAATAAAATATAAAATGGAATAAAAAAAAAAGTTTGTGTAGCTGCAAGGACAAATGCAATGATGATTAAATGGAGTCTATTAATGAGGTTGCTTTGCACAGGAATTCAAGGCTTAATGTTGTAAGAACACAGCATGTTTTACCTCTCCATTCGTCATCATTTTAATAAGAGACTAGAGATGAGATTGATTTGTATTCGTTTTTTCAGGGAAAGTCCAAAACAATACCCTGTTTTAATCCCAACTCTTTATTGCCAGGTAGGTGCCTTTGCTTACTTTTGTGTGTGTGGATTACTGGCTAATTGCAGAGGCAGAGACAATCTTTACCTAAAGCGTAGCCTAATTGCAAGCCTGAGTGTGTCCCATAAGGTGGTAATGCATTTTGCACCTAGGGGTGCTAACAGGGATAGAGATCAAGTCCTTTGGAATTTAGGATAAATCCGCACATTTGTCACGTAAGTGGGATATGTTACGGTAGTCCCTGCACTGCTGGCAACACCGTGGCTAGCTTTCTTGATGATTTATCATCCCACCTAGAGGGGGAGCTGTGTGTGCTCCTTTCTCTGCTTGGGCATAAAAAAGGAAGCGTTAAGGTTACCCACTTACCAAGATAGCTTTTTTTTGACAACGTCAAAAGACAATGCCATAATGCAATGACAGTTGTGTAGTGATAATGGGAGGCAAATTCAAATTCATATAGCTAAAAGTTAAAGAGTAATAATAAGAAACACCACTTCCTCTACCTTGTCTTGAAAAAAAATGTGACTTTTAAAAAAAAAGCATTTCTACAAGATGAATGTTTCTGCAAGAAATCCTTCTGAGCTGAATTCTGTGTCATAGTGGGAAGATATATAATTTTCCAAAGTCATCCAGGTCTACAATAAATGATATTAATGATATCAAAAGAATATCGTTTAAGTTGCAAAGTCAAGTGCTCAGCAATTAGGAATTGCAGGAATTAAGGCTGCCTGTGCCCCTTCATGCATATGCATTATAACACATCTTTTAATTGCGTGACCATAGGTTATTTTTTACAGGACCCCTGCCTCACAGTTCCTGTTTGATGCTGATCAAATCATATAAGCTAGAATTTTCATAAGTCTTCTCTAACTATGTGTTCCTCATTTTCTAGGTGCCCGACTTGAGATCATGGGGTCTGATTTGCAGAAGTGCTGAGTGCTTACACCTCCAACTGAAGTCAATGGGAGCAGTGCTCTGACTGTATTAAGTGCTATAGAAAGTTAACTACTCTGAGAAATCAGGTTCTAAGCATCTCATATTGAACACCTCAAATGAATAGATGCAGTTGACCTCTACTTCTCTGTGCCTCAGTTCCCCAGCTTTCAAGTGTGGGGGTAATCTGTCTTTCCTCACCGCACTGGGGTGTTGGAAGGATAAATTAATTCATGTTTGTGAAGCACTCAGACACTGAAGAAATGAGTGCACTAGAAATATGAAAAATGAGAAAATATGGTCCTTTTAACAAGCAGGATTTGAATAGCATGGGAAAAAGAAGACCAAGGACCACATATTGTACTGAGAAATCCAAATGTTATCAGATGCTTTTCAAAAGAAAGTCATCCATCTTTGCAAGTAAATGATAAAAGGTTCTCTAGAAGAGACGTGATCATGTAACAAGACAGTGTCGTAATGCATGCACAGGATGGGCTGAATTAATTCTTGCAGTTCTTAACTTTTGAGTGTTTGATGATGCAACTTTTTTTCAATGGATTTTCTATGTAATTCCCTAACTGAGAAAGAAAATTACACCAACAAAACAGAATCCATTCACTGACAATCACAGGCTTCATTAGCAAGATTTAATTGTACTGCTACTCTTCTGAGTTAGTAGTGAACTGGCAGTAAGAGGTTAGGTCAACCAGGCAAGTTTATTAATTTCCAATCTCCCATTCTCTCCTAGTCACAACCTTCCCCCTAGCTCTCCATGCTATGATTAACCACCCTTTGTCTCCAGTTCCTCTCTAAGTTTGTTTCTTGTCCCCTCCTTTACAGTTAGGCATTTTCCTCTCAGTACTTGTTCCCTTGTCAGGGAGTCATTTGTGAGTATGGCCTACAGCCTTGTGTAGTCTCACTTACGAGGTCCGGTGTGACTGGAATCTTTGAGGAATTAAAATGATAATAATTAAAATCAAATGTGTTGTATGTAAAGTTTGAGGAATTAAAATGATAATAATTAAAATCAAATGTGTTGTATGTAGAGTTAAAACTCTGCTTGGACAAACCATTTTATGTTTTCTTGAGAGACAACTGTGTATTCTAACAGTTATTTATAAACCTATGAGTAAGTTTATAAAGTTATTAAAATAAGTTTGTTCTTAAATAAACCTTGGTTTTTTTTGCCCTGTGAAATTCAGCTCACTTTTCCAAAGCTAGGAGGCACCAGTGCATCTCAAAAAATACGTCACCAGAATTGTGACCTGAAAAGTTTGGCTTGAGCTGTTTTCACTGAATTTTTCTAAAAAATGAAATAAATTCATGCTTGAGACATATCCTAAATGTAGAAGTCAGTTAAAATTTGATCACCACAGCCCCTGTGCCTTCAAAATGGGATGACTTTTGTAGCTTTTGACACTAATAGGTGTTCTTTCCCACCATATTTATTTGCTGTGTTAGTTTAAGGAGTTGTGCACATGTTATTTTTTACAACCATAATGTGTCATTTTCATCTTTAAAACACTCATCTGCAGGGGGAACTTACTGAAATATAATGACCACAAGCCCATGTACATTCACCTGTGAAAGCAGTGGACAGTGCTTGGCGGGTTATAAATTCCTTAGCTTACTGCATACTAACTTCATCATATGAGCAAGCCCATGGCTATCATAAGCTGTCGTAATTGAAAGACACAATTATCTTCCTTAATGTCATTAAAATTCCACGTTTCTTTTAATTTCAGATCCTCTTCTGCGTGACTACTGGGTGTATGAGGGGTCTTTAACCATTCCACCCTGCAGTGAAGGTGTCACCTGGATATTATTTCGCTATCCTTTGACTGTGTCCCAAGTGCAGGTAACAGCTGTGCTTAAAGTGACCTTGGAATATGGTTATGAGCTAAAGGTTATAGCGTGCAAATATATATATATCAGGACATTATATCTGTTCTCCTTGAAGATCCCATTAGATCAGTACATGGCTTTTAAAGTAAAGGTTAAGCCTTTTGAGTCACTGAAAGCAATGCAAAGGTCAGAGATGAAAAACCTTGTTATCATTTATCATCTGCATTTAAAATCATGCTGTACTTAAGTGAAAGAAAAAGAAAGAAAGAAGTCAATGGGCAAAAGAAATTCAATTCTTTGTAATTGTAAGCTTTCAAATATCACTGCTTTTTGATGTTAAAGGAACAAAAAAGTACAGGGCGACACTATGTCCTGGACAATGAAAAATGTTAACATAGTACAGGCTAGCTATATTGCATTGAACTATATTTAACTTATCTTGCCCTTTTTAATTTTTGTTTTATAATAAATGTCAACTGGAAACTACCTATTTAAATTTCATTTCACATGTATGTATTTTAAAGTGTTTTTTTTAAAATCATATCTTAACAGTCATGTGAACCTTTCTATAGAAAACATTCAAACCTGTCTACAAATAATCCCAGTGAAAACAATAAAAACTCCTGATGAATATTCTCCCACAGTCTGTGAATCCCAGCTGGAGGAATGTGGGTTTAATTTAAATGAAACTTTCTAGAATCCCGGAAGCTGAATGTGTTAATTTTCATTGCCAACTCTGAAGCATGTGCAAACAGAAGGGAAAAAGTATAAAAGGTGATAAATTCAGATTTAAATTATTTAAGCATTAATAATCTAAATTTTTTCTATTCATGCCAGCACAATATTTTTAATGATTTTAACAGTTTCAAATTAGCAGTGTTTCTTTTCATATGAAAACTGAATTCTAGTTCTAACTGTAGGATAAAAGCAATAGCTCCCAATAAGCTTATTTGTATGGTAGCTGCAACTTCAATGTATCCCGTCATGAATCTGGTATTTATTTGCTTATGAAAAGATATGTCTTATGGCTGCTTACTGCTGAGTAAGTGGAAACAGAACTCTGTTGGCATTATTAGATTCAGAATAACTTTTAAAGACAGCGTGCGTTTTGTAACTTGGCAGCTAATTGTCCAGATATGATATGGATAAATAAGAGAACTTAATCAGGAGTATAAAGACCATAGCTATTACAAGAAGACATAGTATGATATTTTATTTCATTCTAGTTGCAGATTTTAATCCAGCCAATGCACAGAGGAGGGCACAGTGCAAGCCATCCACATGTGGTGTGAGGTGGCGAGAGGGTGAATGAAAGAGGAATTAAGCAGAGAAATGCAACTTTAGTTAATATTATTATGTACTCATTTACCACAAAAAACCAAGATGCTGGAACGTGGTGTGAAGAGGATAAGTCTCCAGAAGAGAATACTGTGCCTGGGGAAAAGAGTGTGATTCATAACCATGGCCTTCTTTAGGTGAGGGGTAGCTGATTGGTGTTACCGCGTTACTTTGATTGGTATAAACCCAATCCAGCAAGAACGCTGCAGTTATGAAGGGTACACAAGTCATGGAGGGGCTTTTTCCCTGCCACTGACACAGTATGCAGCTGAGATGGGGCACTGGAACAGAGAGATTGGTGAGGATTTATGCCACTATGATCCACAATACTTTGTGCTTGTCATAGATCAGCATCAATTAGAAAAAAATTCCTCACTGCTACTTATGAATGCAGAAGCATTAAAGTCAACGTTGTGCAGAAAAGACTTATTAAGAACATGAAGGACTTTTGCCAACGTGGCATAAAAATTTTACTTGCATCAGATACCGCTTTCAGATGTCAGTTGAAAATAAATATGTGGACAAGTAAGTCAGAGATGGTGATTCTGGGATTCTAAAGTCCAAAGGGACTGAGAGTTCTCCAGGATGCCCAAAACAAGATTCAGGGAGTGACAGAATATTTTGCTATAGCCTCGACATCCAAGATTTTAACTTGTAATTATCATTTTGGCTGCAATTAAGTATCTGTCTGGCCTCTTTTGTGCATGTGGGCATGAGTGCCTATGAGAGATTCCATTTAACAAGAGATTAGAAGTGCAAGGGCTTTTGTCTATGGAAAATAAGAGGATGTAGTATAGCATATACCATCCTCAATTATCCATGGAAGGTTGGTAAAGGCATTTAATTTTATTGCGCCTGCTTGTAGTATTAAAGCATAGATTTCAGTGCAAATGCATTTCTAATGGATTTAAATACATCATTTTTACATGTGTCATTAACTTGTAGAACTTTCTTCTGTGGGATACTAATGGACACAGCTTATGAAACTTCAACCGATTTATATAAATACTAGTAGCATCTGTGGTTGTAGCCGGTAAGAGACAAATTCAAGGCTTTCTATTTCCATTTTTCAGGCCATAAAATAATAAACTTTGACTGCCAATAAAGTAACAATAAAGGACGACACAATCTGATATGGAATGGTTTTTATTGCCTTCCTTTGATGAAGCTAGTTAAAATACTGGAGGCAAGATACTCATTCACATTCTCATTTTCTGTAATTAATGTGGCGATAGTGCTTAGCTTAACAAACTGTGGGTCATAAGGGGAAAAATTAATAAAGTCACAATTCTAGTTCACAGTCACATCTATGTAGTTTCACATTTGCTTATTTTGAAACAATGGAGAAGTAACTATTTTGGCATATATAGGCATATTAGGCTGACCATTGCAAGGTAGAGAACCTTTTTCTGTTTCTCCTGAAGACATTTACGGATAGTAAACTTCAGCTGATGAGTTGATTTGCTACTGATCTAAATCAGTGTTAAGTGAAAGGAGATTCACCTCCATGTGCACCTCACTTCAGCAGCTGGGATCTGAGTGTGTTGGTTATATCAGTAGCAAAAGAATAAGCCAGGACTGCAGTGTCAGGATGTGCTTTCCTGGAGCCCAATGCCGTTTCCTCACTGGAAGTAATTTTCTTTGACGTGAGGCTTCACTTCCATCAGAGAGCCTTTTCCTTCACAATCAGTTCTATGAAGCCTGGATGAAGCGTGCAGGTGACTCTTCTCCCCTGGAGGATAAGGGCTTTGAAGATCTGGTTCTTGTAGTTTTATTACTGACCTCGGTGGAAAGGAGCTTATCTGGAAAGCTGCACCCTGCAGTGCTCTTTTTGCATATTCCTGCCCTCCTTCTGTGTTTTTTATCATCCTCACTTGTCTTATGTTGAAATATGCAGCCTGGGAAGAACTGTGTTGACTGCTTTTCTGAGATACCTTGCCCATGTGTGCACACCGCTGAAATGCAATGGGAGAAAATAGAAAACTCCCTCCTATTAGGCCAGTAAAGAGCAGGAAATAATTAAAAAAGACTTGCTCATGCTTCTCTCCACTATATTTAAAAAAAATAAGACATTTGTGAATAATGTGCTTTGTGGTTCACTGAAGCCCAGAACACGTACATTGTCTAAGCCACTCAGAGTAGGGATTTTAAACAATGATGCAGCAAGGAGCTGTCGTTCTGCTGTACTCATTGCCAGACGTAACTGGTTTTGTATTGAATGACTAGGTCTCTAGTCCTTTTGTCTACCTACCTCATTCAAAATCACAACCTCCTAAAGGACAGAAATAGTAACTAGCGTATGGAACTGGAGTGGGAATTGTGCAAAATTTATGTGGTCTGTGAAATAAAGCACTCTGAAAGGTTCATGGTATTCTGTTCACTGGGAAGCAGGTCTGTGTTCTTGGAAGGTGTCATGGAGGCATGCGAAATTTTCAAGCAGGACGATAATGCTTCTATTCCTCATATAGAAGAAATGTTTGTGAGAGAGAAGAGAAAACCACGCAAATTCTTTGTTCTGTGTTTTCTATTCTTCAGCAAATATTTAAGTGAAACAGAAGAAAGCAGTATTCAAGATCTAAATACAGGGAAGCGGTAAAAACATTGCAGCAAAATTCTACAAAATATAAGCTAAATGCTTTTACTCAGCAGAAAAGTGACTGTTAACATTGTGGATTTGCCCCTTCACTGGTTCGAATTTGATCCTGCATTTTGGTGTGAACAGGCCTAGGTCATCCTCAGTGTTCTCTGGGCATGAGAAAAACTTTTATAAATGGCTATTCCTCTTGAAAGCCTGTGAATATCCAAGGGTGCTTAGCTGTGTGCCTCTAAAATATCTATTTCCTGGGCAGTCCTACAGGGTGTACTTCACATCATTGACTGGTGAGGGGTTGGGACAAGATAGTAAGTGGTTCCATATGAGGTGAAGCAGGATGAGTGGGGCAGACATATTGCCTTATCACATGGAAATTTAACGGGGAAAGTAGTGTCAGCACAGCTAGTGTCCTTTTCTGACAGAACCACTTCTCACGAGTGAGATGGGCCACCGCATGCGTAGAGGATCTCTGTCACGGGGGTCTGAACCATGATATGAGGAACTAAACAAGGAGGTTGGTGATCTCAGAAGCAACTCCCCCTCGGAGCAGGGCTGCAATTCTTGATTTCACTGAAGATTAAAGAGCAGGCACGGGGATCAGGTCAGTCCTACTTTCCTGACTGAAGAAACTGAAAGCTGCTTTGTGAGGAGCACTTCCCAGACAAAGATTTCACTGTGAGGACTGGGGCAGAGCATTTGTAGTTATAATGGGAGATAGCTCACAAATGCCAACTTTGCAGAGAGTCTGGTCTTCCCTCTCCTTCATCTGTGTTTGTTTGAAGTCTCTCATTCTCAAAAGATCAAACAAAAACCACCTTCTTGTAAAATGCTCTTTCCTAAACTATTTCAGACTTTCCAGAGTTGTGTCAGGTGGTGAAAGAGGGTTCCTTTACAAAACCCGTTCAGCGATTTACCAGCACTTGACTCCTGAAGACTTTTTCAGTTCCAAGCCTATATTGGGTTTGTTTTAAGTTTGCTTTAAATAAACATTAAAAAAAAAATATTCGAAAATAAGAATCTGCGTCTAAAAGCACCTTCAAGGAGATTTATAGTTCGTTCTGCTTTTCAACTTTTGAGTCTAAGCTGTTGCCTTATATCTCAGCTGCAAGAAGCTGTGTTCATTTCTAAGCACACTTTTTTTTTGAGGAAAATACAGCAGAGCAGAGCTAGCCTCTAAATCAAGTAAATAAATCGGTATCAATTCTGCTGTAGAGTGGAAAACAACAGTGAAGGCAGTTGTCTTCCAGGTTGCAGTAAGAAAGTATTCTCTGCAGGCCATATAAGAACAAAAATGCCATTACTGTCTGTTTAGTACCTCATTTCTTTTAATTCTGGTATCACACTTCCATTCTCCCTGTAATCCTTCATAGGGTGTTCTTCATGGCGAAGTTCACTCCGTATAATTTCTTAGATGATAAAATGATTAGGTTCTTCAGGGTCCATTTTGCTTTCTGTGTAGCTTCAGTTTCAAGTTACAGCTGAGCTGGATAGTGAGGCATCACAGGGTCAGTACAGATACAAAGGCTCAGGCTAGGGTAGTCAGCCTTCAAGTAGGTTTGCTGTATCCAGCCAAGATAGCTTGTCAATATGCCAAAGCAAAAACAAACACGATTTTTTTAGTAGTTGAAATTACTAATTTAAAATGCCAGATTCTTAAAAACAGCACTGTTGAACAATAAAATATGTGGCTGACATATGTTTTGGTTTTCTTAGTTTTTTATCACACAGAGCTTGATGCTGATACCAAACATGGAGATGGAATCTTCCCTACACCAGAGCAGAATTAGAAGAATCTAAAAAGAGTCAATAAACCAGAAGTATATTTGTTTTGGACCCTTTGAAATGTTTTATATTGATTTTTGACTGTATTTGATTTTCTAAGTACACTTAGCACCTACATCTACAGAACTTTTGAAGTGGTATTTTGTTTTGATTGGAAAAACCATGTTTTTCCATATAAAATGTCAACAGACTTCCTCTAAAGCTAAGAGTCTGTTCAGAATTCAGCTGGTTTAGAAAGTAATTTTTATTTAAATAAAGCAACAATTTCAGGCAATAAATAAATCACTGGAACAAATTCAAAACAATTTATAGTCAACCATGTTATTCCTGAAATGCGCTTTGAAGAAGACCAGAATGATTACTCTCACTCTACAATGGCTAAGAAGGTTATAGATCCCAAAAGGAGTTACAAAAAAGCAAAGGATAAGTTTGCCAAACCATGCGCATAAAAGTTCATGTTTTTCTCTACGTGTTAAATGTTTTGACAGTGCTGACAACTATTTTAAAATTGTATTAATGATGTATATTGACCCTAGTACCATAGTACCTGAACACTCCAAGTTTTAAAGCTGCAGAAGGAGCTGGGTGGGGCTGATTTTGATCATTAGTCCCATAGTGAAGAGTGTATCTCAACTTCTTCATGTCTCTTTTTCTGCCTTTCAGATAGAGGAATTTCGTAGACTGAGGACACATGTTAAAGGTGCTGAACTTTTAGAAGGCTGTGATGGAATCCTAGGAGATAACTTCAGACCAACTCAGCCACTTAGCGATAGAGTCATCAGGGCTGCATTTCAGTAGCAGAAGAGGAAGAACAACAAAAAGAAATCTTTATTCAAGTAAGTAAAAGCTTAGCAGAAAAATTAAAACATTGAAATAATTTAGGTAAAGATAAATAATAAAAAGATTTAGCTAAAGGAGAAAAGGCACTAAGTTCATTTCAGCTAACGTTATGATATATTGTCAGAATTGTAAATTTTGACACCGTACTGTTTTATTTTATCCTGTGGTATATTAGTTTTGTTACTACTGGTTCTTTAGTGGCTCGAATAGTTTGGTTACTATTAGTTTTTTTAGTGGCTGGAATCTAATACGTGATTTAGTGAATTGAAATAATGATAATTGACTTCAGTAGGCAGTGGATCACGCACAGCTAGATCACAGTTACTTCTTATAACTTTAAATTTCTCCTACTGCAGTAAGCAACAGCACAGTATGCTTAGGTTATGTGACAGATTTCCCCAGTTACTTAGGTTCACTGGTTGATTTCCTACCGTGGTTTTAGAAGACCAGTCATTGGTGAGTCTTTCTACCGTTACCTGTCAAAAACCAGGGTAGTAGTTCTGGAAGGAGGCCTTTTGTTTTTTTTTTTTGATCCCTTCTCCCTGCTTTACAATGCTGTTCTTTCCCAACCAGACTGAATCTTGGGCAAAACCAGTGCAGATACAAGAGAAGACTAATTAACTTCTATTATGGGTAATTTTACATATTTCATTCATTAAAGTACTTACTGCTTCTTGTCCTCAGTGATGTTTTCAGCCTTCATTGGCTCACAGAGCAAGAATTTAAGGATGATGCTGGATTCAGTGATAAGGGCTAATACACATGTGAACCTGCGTTATCCCCACGTCAGTTATTAAAACCTCCCATGTCATGTTCCCCTAGCCTCTATCAGTTACTTAAAAGAAAAATTTTCTCAATGCCCAACCGTTATTCCTAAACCTCATTATACTTTAATGAGGTTTAATTTAGTTAATCAACGTTTTACTATAGTGAAAAACCTGGTAATGAGATTCTTGGAGAGTTAAAGAAAATATTTTACCAAGACAAGTAGTTACGTTGAAAGTAGTGAATCAAGACACCAACATTTACGGCTGATTTTGTAATGAAGTGGCCTCATACAAATAGTGAGACTGGGAAGAATCTGGGAAGTCTTCAAGAAAAGAATGAATCTGTTCACTTGCTTTCTTTAATACGTTCTACTACTTTTTAACATAGTGAAATTTTTCATCTACTATCCTACAATAAACTTGATTTAAATAATACAAACATTGGGTACTCCCCATTACCCTATTTTACTAGTAGAATCCATTATATGAAAGCATCAGTTTTTGTCTCTGCACATTTCTTCAAAGCCATATGCTCACAAGAGAACTAATTCATCCAGTGTTTCACCTGGAAGCATGCTGCTGAAAGGTTTTTGATATACACTTTTGAGTAAGGACTTTTATTCTTCCATTAAATTCTTGCCCTATCTAGGTCAATGATGGAACTTCTTAGTTCATGTCAGGCTCTGCTGTGGAGTTAAGCCTCTTCAGAGCATGCTCTGGGATCAGCCCCCAACTTCATATGACGATAACAAATGATCAGACAGCAAACAACCCCTAAAAGAGATTAATAATTCAGTGCTTCCAAAAATGGATCCATTAAAACCAAGTGGGAAGATTATCTTTCCTCCTGCATGTGGCAGAAATTATTAAGTGGGCTGGGACAGTGGCCCACAATTTCATGGTCTTTTCCATATAGCTCAAGCATTCAATATGCATCTATAAACATTTTTGAAGTAAGAGTTTATTTGTATTTTATAACCCTATTTAATATCCACATCCCAGAAGTTAAGCAAAGAAAGCAAAACATTGGTCCTTTTATTAATATTGTTTTCTCATTCCCATATTTAATTTTGGGCTCATTCCTAAGACAAATTCTCAATTATATGGTTCTCTGAAGTCACCAAATGTCATCACTTTAATTGTGAAATGGATGTTTCAAATTCATCCCGGCTTCTGCATAAAAATTACTTGGGAAAATCATAGCAATATTAAAGTGTTATTTTTCTCAAGGAGTGAATAACACCCTCTGGCCAGTGCAGGTGATTCAAGTCTGTAACAGTGAAATTACTTGACACACGGAGTTTGAATTTTAAGCATGAAGGAGTTTCCTTTACAGTGCTGGAATTGAAATGTAAAAATTTCCCTTTTGCTTTCGTGTTTGAAATTTTATTACATTTGTCAATACTTATAAAGATTTGTTTTAAATAATAAGATTTATCTTGGCCATGCTTTGCAAAATAATCTGCAGTTTCAACTCCCAAATGATGGAATCTTTAATGTAAAATGATAGTCCTCACTGTAGGGCTATGCTAATTATGGACTCTCAAGCACTGAGAAAGAACTGTGACTCTTCTGTAGCCCGCAGAAGAAACGGCATTTGTCTCCATACACCTGATTGAATTATTTATCAGAAATTTATTTGTCCAGGTCTTCGTCATTGCTATTTGGATCCATCAGTCCAAATAGCACTGAACCAATCAAGGATTCACAATATATCCTTGCTATAGAGTTTGTCCCTCAGGAGCTGGAAACTAGATATATGAAGTGTAAAAAGAAATTATGTGGCTTTGATCACCTTTCTTCTATGCAAAGGAGAAAGGGAAGAAAACAGGCCTACCTACTTTGTAGTGATTCCCTCACAGAGTTCTTCTCCAGGAGGAAGGTGTTGAGGAACAGTAGCTCCTCACACAGACCTCAGACATCCTCAGAAAAGACACCTTCCCTCATTCATACGAATGGGTAATAGTCCTTAAGCTGGGACTGCTACCATTGGCTGAATATTGCTATGAAGACTCAGTAGCAGACAGGGAGGTAATAGTTTGCAGGGTGGCATCTACATAGTGACCCAAGAGGGAGCACTTCTTCCCTTCAAAGAGAATACTTTTTATTTTAAAGCTCTGGTATGTTTTGAATATTACAATTACAAAGACACTGGTGGGCTTCTTTTATGACATGATGCCTCTCTGCCAAGGCTGCTGGACCTCCTCTCAGTAGAGTTTTCAATATTTTCTTTTATTCCATGCCAGTGTGGTACAGCCACTTGAAGAACCGTGAGGAACATTAGTTTTCCATGACCTCATGACTCAGGGAAAGGAGGAGACAAATGTTTCCATAAGTGTTGTATACACAGGAGTAGAAGGAGGTTGCTTGGAAGGTCTAATTAGTTTTGACTGAATCAGAATGCAGGCTCTACGCATGCCATGCTCACAAACCTTCCATCTTCAGCCTTGATTTAAACCTTGACAGAACTGAGCCCTTTGTGGCTAAAAATACACCTCTCTCCTATAGCCTGGGGTTAATGAGTCTTTGGACTCTGTTGTGTGGGTGTTTTTGAAATACATCCCCTATAGAACAGCCTTTACATCCTTTCTCTTCTGCAGTTGCCAAAGTTTTCACATATGTTTCCTTCAAAAAAGCCTTTGGTTTTTCCTTATTTCTAACCTCTTTAAATCATATCCAGTAGTGATAGAACTAGTCAGGTGTTAAGTAATTTGGAGGGAAAGCTCAGATTTGCTTTCAGACATCGAAGGTGAAAAAATAGGTTAAGTTTTAGACACTGAAGGACAATAGAATCACAGAATAGTTGCAGTTGGAAGGCGGCTCTGGAGATCTACTAGTCCAATCCTCTGCTCAAAGCAGCGTTAACTACAGCAGGTTGCTCAGGGCCGTGTCCAGCTGGGTTTTGAACATCATAAGGATGAAGACTCCACAACCTCTTTGAGCAACTTGTACCTGTGTTTGGCCACCCTTGCAGGGAAAAAGATTTTTCTTATTTTTAAATTAAATTTCCTGTATTTCAATTTGTACCCATTGCCTCTTATGCTTTCATTGGATACCACTGAAGAGTCTGGCTCCATCTTGTGTACTTGTTCTCATAAAGTATTTATACACGTTGATAAGATCCCTCTTGAAACATCTCTTCTTGAGGCTAAACAGTCCCAGCTCTCTTATTCTGTCCTTCTATGACAGGTGCTCCAATCCCTTAATCATCTTTGTGGCCCGTTGCTGGTATCACTCCAGTATGTCCATGTTTCTTTTGAATTGGGGAACCCAGAACTGGACCCAGTACTCCAGATGTTTCATCAGTGCTGAGTAGAAGTGAAGGATCATCTCACTCCACCTGCTGGCAATGCGCTTCCTAGTGCAGCCCAGGGGGCTGTTGGTCTTGGTTGTGTGGGTGCATTACTGACTCATGTTCCTTCAACTTGTTGTTTACCAGAACTCCCAGATCCTTTTCTGAAAGAAAAGAGAGAAAGGATAACATTGTGACTTCCTCAGCACAAGTCAAAGTTTTTTTGATACTTCATACTCGACTCGGAGCCCTTGCTATGGGCATCAGTCTATTTCTTGATAATCTCAGGTGATCTTGTAAAAAGATACATAATTCTTATTGTTACACAGCAAAGCTTAACAATGGGGACGACAAATGCTACCACTCCTAGAAATCAAATAAGAAAAACCTTAAACCTTCCGTTTCATAAAAAGGCTAGTTTTTTTGAAATTTGAGTCCTAAATCACTATTTTTAAACATGTGAATAGTCAGTATTCCAGTAAGCTATTTTGTTTTGGGGCTTGCTACATTACCTAATGGGTAAGTACTTTTTCAGTAGTGTATTCTTCACCGAAGACAACATCGTTTGTGATTTCTAGTGGATTTATTGCCCTCTCTTTAATCCTTGTTGCTTTACATGTAACTGATTTGATAGACATGCCTTTCTCTTCTATTACATCAGTGGAACAGCTTTATCTGTGAAGGAACAAGATGTCTTGATTTCAAACACTTGAATATCAACTTGATTTGATAATGATACTGAATTCAGTATGGCATGCCTACATGTCTTCATCCCTTTATAAATCAGGGTGTATAAGCATGATTCCATGCTGTCCTGGTTTCAGCCAGGATGGAGCTGGTTTTCTTCGCAGAGGCTGGTGCGGGACTGTGTTTTGGATTTGGGATGAGAAGCTGTTGATAGATTCCTGCCATTTACTAAGAGGAGGTCAAATAAGTGCTTGGTACAGACGTCATTGAAATCAGTGAGATTGTTTTAATAGAAGACAGTAAGACCTAGTTCTAAAAAATAACTTGCTAAAATAATATTAGAAGAATATTTTCTTTTGAAAGTGATAAACTTTTATTTACTTTCCACTGGGCATAATTAATAAACTAAAGAATTTTATGTCCAGTGTGTTGTCTTGAAAGTGCACATTCCAGACACAACTCAATTTATTTTGTATCCATAAATAAAGAATTGTCTTCCAAGTTTGATGATGGCTTAAACCTACTCCATCTACCTGTATACATTACTCCAGTTCTCCCGAACATTTTTTTTGTGACTGATTCAGAAACTCCTGAAAAAACTTCAGTTTTTATACACACAAATGCATGTACACATTCATACATACACACAGATCTTTGATAGACCTCAGTTTGTAAGTAGTTGCAGGTTTATCTGATATGCTGTAAACTATGATAGCAGAAATTAATTTGGATTAAACCCCATTCTTAATATAATTACCATTTTGCTAGTTGTACATTCAAGATTAGAGGAAAAAAGATAAATGACATCATTAAAATACCAAGGTTGTGCTAGGCCTGAGGAAACAGGAAGGAGTAATTTAGGGTGGGAGGAACAGAGACTGCATGCCTGATACTGCAGAGACTGTCCGCATCATATTGAGAGATCCAAGCAGACTAGCAGAAACTGGCACAGCATTAGTTTCACAATAAGGAGAGAGGGCAATGTGGTGACTGTATCCAGTGCGTTTAGTGAGTGGATAGTGCAAATTACTTACTTTTGAAGCTGCTGAGCTGCTCTTGTTGCAGCAAAACTATGCTGTCCTTTCCACCTGACCTTGAACTCCCCTCTTTCTGGCATTGCACATTGTATGGTAACTAGATTACAGAATGTGAAGGGACATTCAAATACAAAGGGAGCTATGGACCTGTGGCTTGCCTTTGAGAAATGGAGGCAAGAGTGGCACGATGCTGTGGTCTGTATTTCTTTGCCTAAGCAGATCTCAGTGAACTTTGCATTTGAATTGAGGTTTACACTACCAAATAACGTGTCTTTACTCTCAGTTTACTAGTAGCCTTTGTAGTTCCTGAAGATCACAAACAAGTTGCTCTGTGGAATTTCCAACAGTTGGAGATTTTATGCTTTCCTGTTGTGTAGATCCAGAGCTGGAGTGAACTTTCAACAGCCATACATCATTCTTCTCTTTTTCCTGGTTTAAAAAAAAAAAAAAAACAAACACAAAGATTATCAACACTAGTTCTTTAGAAATACAAACGCCAATTTCCTAGATTCGATGAAATACAACTATTTGTGCTGCTTCTCAGCAAGTGACTTTTCATGAGTCATTGTTTGTCTCCAGGAGTTTAGGTTTTGTGCTTAAAAGGTGGCTGGTTTAATTGTTACGTTTCAGTCTTTGAAAGGAACTCAGCTTCATGTTATCAACAAAACCAACTATTGTTCTTCTGTTTTTAAGAGCTTCTGTACAGTGCCCAGCACTCTGATGCCACTTCAGAGTACTTGAGTATGTGCTTACATTTGAGTGCGTGACTATAGGACGGAGGGCCAAACACCCGTGGCTTGTGAGCCACGCACCATATTCAGAGACCTACAAGAAACATACCAAAACTTTTGGAGCATTCAGGGGACCAAGAGCTTCAGGAATGGCTGAAAGATGGTGCCTTTTCAGGTTGCTTGTCATCACTTCATTGTACTGGCAGGAAATGGGGTGTGTACTGAGACTGTAAGTGAACCCTGTAATGTCAGCCTAACTTGTTTTCCCACTGCTGAGGATTCACATTAGTGAGTAGCAAAACACTTTTGTTGTTTGTGTGACATACCTCTGACACAAGAGCCACAATTTAGGGATTGGCTAGCCACAGGAAGCCCAAGAGTCATCAACTGGTCACTGCTGTAGTAGGAATGAATTTATGCTGTGTCCAGGCCAGAGCATCGGTATAGGGAGTGATCAAGCCCTAAATGGGGAAGAAAACCCTTTTGAGGTGTAGCTGTTTCCAGAATTAGTAGCATATTGGAATTGCTCTTGTTCAATCCTTTACTGAGCTTTTCTTAGAAATGCACAAATATTGGTGGAGGAATGGAAAACAGTTGAAATCCCGTAGCACATAAAGAAGCAGCAAAGAAGAAACAGAATGCTGTGCTTCCTTTTCAAAGCTAAAAAAATCGTTAAGGTAGCCTAGGAATCACACCCCTGCTTATGCTTCAAATAAGATACTTCATACTGATAAGGGCTCCCGAATTTTGTGACCTGTGACTCTGTCAGCTTCGCACATTCCTTGCACACAATGCACTGTTATCATCAACTTTTTTATAAAAAGCATTTTGAGAGTATAATTTCCAGCTGCTTATCATAAACCATGTATGGTTTGTACATTGCTGCTTGGGAAGTGATAATGTAGCCGGGAGTGCTTGTCATAAAAGACACGCTAACAGCATGTTTATTGGCATAACAAAAGTTAGAGTCTGAACACACACTGAAACTCTGCTGTGTTATTTTCACTTATGGGGAAAATGCTGCAAAATAGTGGTGAGGCGAAATGGTAGGAAGCTTAAATCATCTTTGATAAAACTACACTAGTTTTTTAAACTGCCAGGCAGGGTCTCAGCAGAGCAGAGTAGTGGGGCGGGATCACCTCCCTCGACCTGCTGGCCACGCTGCTTTTGATGCAGTCAGGGATGTGGTCGGCCTTCTGGGCTGCGAGCACATATTGCCGGCTCATGTCCAGCTTTTTATCCATCAGTACTCACAAGTTCTTCTCCATGGGGCTGCTCTCAATCCCCTCATTCCACAGCCTGTACTGATACCAGGGTTGCCCTGACCCAGGTGCAGGACCTTGCACTTGGCCTTGTTGAACCTCATGAGATTCACATGGGCCCATTCCTTGAGCTTGTCCAGGTCCCTCTGGATGGCATCCCATCCCTCAGGTGTGTCAACTGCACCACTCAGCTTGGTGTCATCTGCAAACTTGCTGAGGGTGCACTCGATCCCACTTTCTGTGTCATTGATGAAGATACTGTCCTTTGAATTTTTTTAACTCTTAAACTTTTTGGTTTAACCTAGTGTTAAGGAGGAGAAGGTAAGATGCTTCTCTGAGGAAAAAAGCAGAGACATTGTGTGAGACAAATGATCGTAAGGAATTTGGTAATACAGAGGAGGTACAAAAGCTCTCCAGAAAGCAGATTGACTACTTTTAAGTAGCAAAAGAAAGTTTTTGATCTTGTAGTGATCTTGACCTAAGGCTGTTGCAGTGGGGCGTCTTATTTCCTCCCTATCAGATGGAAAGACATAGTATCGTGGCCATCCTATTTCATTTCTTCATAGTCTGTTTATTTGTACTTTCACAATACTTTTGGAAGACCTTGAAAAATAATAATTTTCACTGAAATTTTCTTATATCTTCTCTTTTAAATGCATTCTGTCTATTAATATGGGAACATTGGGACCTTTGGTTCTTAAAATTATACCAGCTTGGCCCTATCTTATCACCTGCTGCTGCTCCGTGTTTCTGAGATAAAATTGCGGTCTTGCATTTATCCCAGTTTTGTACAAGAACATATATTCTCTGTGAGGAATCTAAGAACATAAAATGATTGTATGAAAGAATGAGAAAAATATTATTGGAAACTTAATGTATTTTTTTTTTTACATTCTGAGGATGATTCCTGTATTTTGATTGACCTTGTTAATAGGTTTTTTTTTTAAATCATGGGTATTGTGATAATAGCTTTCACGATTTCCCAGGTATTTACACTTTATGGCACTGAACCTGAAAGCTTTTCTTTGGGGTTGGTTGTCTGATCTGTAGAGTACTCCACTAGAAGCAGTGGGACTCTATTTAATATATGTAGGACTCAACCCAAGCAAAGGAAATTTCAGAGGCAGAATATATTCTATAAACAAGCCAGGCATCTAGGCAATTTCTGATTATATACACATACTAATTTGTACAATTGTAGTTTAAATATTACATTTCCAAAAACTTTTCAGAAGAGTAAGAAAGCAGGTATCTTCATATCTGCATAAACGTTTAGCCTGAATAGTGTATTACTTGACCACATATATTACGGAACAGTGCTATTAATTTAGCATGGTGGAAAAATTACTCTAAAACAAGAATAAAGGGTAAACATGAATAACAACACTACCAACATATATAATCAGTCTTTTGTCAGACAATACATTAAGTATTTCTATAACAAAAACAACTGATATCTTCAGACTGGCTCATAATTAGGCTCCTTTCCGAAAATAATTGATTAATACAATAGCTGCCCAAATCCCAGTTCAACTTAATTTCACTGACTTTGATTTTTGGACTAAAAGCATTAAGCTTGAACTAGTGAAAAATGTACAAAATGTGCATTCAATTAAGGAGTAATTAGATACTCAATCACCCTTACATCACACTAGGGATTATCCAAGAAAGAAGAGAGATACTACTCTCTGCAGTGTATAAAACAGTTTTCTTAATTAGTTTAGCACTAATTGAGATTGAGAAAGTGTCACTGTGTCACAGCATTATTTTGCCTACATGGAACCTTAAGAATACAAAGTTTTTGGCTTGTTTTGAGCTTCCTTGCTCAGATTTTTCAGTCTAATTCCCTGATCCAGTATCTTCCATCCATGCAAGAGGAACCTTTCCTGTTTACTTCAGGGAGGGGGTTGGTCCCTGCACTCTCGTATCAGTAGCCACTGAAAAACATGCCAAGAGTTTTTCCAGATTTGTTATTATTACATGTTTTTTTATGTTACACCTTTATACCAAACCCCAAGAAGAACTGGGTATTCTCTGTGCTGTTACATAGAGTGTAACTGTGGCTAAAACCAGCTGCACTGTGAAGGGTTTACAGCCTCCCTTAGAAGGCAGTTGGTAGAAAGCTCTTCAGGCTGACCATCAAATGGTTCTGCTGCTAGACACCGTGACTTTTGGGGGTGTTGAGTGATAACCAGAGAGCACATGGAAATCATGGCACAGATTATCTCATGGGTAGACACTGACTTCTTAACAGCACTGCTGGTGACTGACAGCCTCTATACTCCCTTCCTCTTTAAGAAAAAGGGTGGGAACTCGCTACAGATGTGTTGACCTTGCAAGCAATTGTAGCCTTAGGTGACCATTTGCACCCAAGCACTTACAGATTTTTTGTGTTTACATACTGAGCTATAGTTAGCACTAGAATAACGTCAGGAAAAAGTGAAATTATTACTACAAAGAAATGAAATGATTTGACAGTCTCATACCTACCACTTCTGAACTGAGAAGCACTGGGGCAACCTGAGCGGGTGATTTCCTAAGGTTATGCTGAAGCACATGAATATGCGTTTGCATGAAACCAAGTATTGATTTATCTCTGCTGATGAATGAATAAGAATATTATGGCTATTAGAATGGACAAATTGGGTGATTGCTTTCTGTCTCCTGAGCCCACCTGACTCCCATGAGAGCTGTGTACCCAGCACTTCACTTGGTAGGGCCCCTAAAATGGTAAATGGTAAAAATTTCTCTGTGGCTAGTATATTTTCCTTTCCTGTCATGCTCTCCACATTAGAATCAATTACCTGATATATTCAGAAAGCAAATTATGAATCTTTGTTTCAAGTTAATAATTTTACCACTGCATTTAACTTTGCTTTTTTATTGCCGTTTCCTCCATCTTCCAGAACTGGCTTTACCCTAAAAGAGAAGAATCAGGTCCATTATGTCACTGAAGTATATACCCTGAAACTGCCCCCACCTGCTGTCATGAAATCCCTGCTTTTAGTTTTCCCTGTCTCCCTGGCTGGACATAAACAGTCTTTCAGACCCACTGCAGACAAATTTCAGTAACATAATTGTTCCATTCTCTTTTCAGAGAGGGGGAAGACAATGCTCCCACAGTGCCCTCAGATGAGAAATGGAAACTTCTGAGGCTGCTGCTTCAGTTGAACCACAAAGCCTGTATTGTTTGTCTTCATCTAGTTCAGCCTTGATAGACAGCTGTGACAGTTGGTCTGTCCGCACGGTCCAGTGAAATTCTGGGAATGGAGCTGTATGTGAAAAGAAGAAAACATGTTAAATCTTCCAGTTCACACTGTTAACTATTTTTAAATAGTAGTTATCATTGCTTATATAGTTTCTTTGCCCTAGCATTCAATAGTCGTTTGTGATCCAAATATTACTGATTTTAAGCTTGCTATGAATGTTAATATGTAGAAATACTCATTATTGTTTTGAATGTTAGATTTAATTTTACTCCGTATCATCTCTTGTGCTGTCAGTAACCATCTTTTCTGTAGAGAGGAGGTGCATTCTATAAAGCTAATAAAAACATTGTTTGTTCCCAGAGCATTATACAAATTCAGAATTAATTCTTGGGCAGAAAGGAGCACTTCTCTGCCAAACCTATGCACTTAACACATTTTATCTGAATAAAGCTGAATGACATTTGCATTACTAGGAACTTTACTGAAATAAAAGACAATTTTGATATAAGGAAAATTAACTGGTATAACAATAAACAGAATCATCTAGATTATTCTCTACTTGGTGAGTCATGAAACTTTGGAAAGAAGTGTTCAATTCAGGCAGAAAATGATCGGCCTTTGTTCTCCAGTGAATTATGACAGTTCTGTTGTTCTGTACATTGTTGACGATGGTGGTCTGGGGACCTGCTCTGCATGTCCTGAGCTCACTGCACAGCATGAGGATTGCCACGCTGGGCCACACATGACACATCTGACAGAACAGATAAGGGAACGGTAGTCTAAGCCAGCTAGTCAAGCTTATAGCTTCTGACTCCTGCAAAACACCAAGATCTGAAGGAAAGAGGCAATAATGTGGTGGGCAATAGCTTTGATTACCATAGGTATCAGTGAGGTTCACTTTACTAGCATGAGAAGGGCAGGTTTATGCAGAGATCTACATGAGTGGAAGAACGTGGGAGGCACAGATGGCAAGCTCCAGGCAAGTGCACAACGGAGATGCAAACTGCAGGTTCATTAAGGGGAGGTTACTCCCTTGGAGCAGATCCGTGAGTCACCAATCACAAAGTCTTCACCAGGGAATGGTAAATGCAGTGTCAGAAGGCATGCTTAATCCACGTTGTCAAGGGTTCTGGGGAGACCTGCTGCTGAATAATGAGTTATGAATTCTCCAAGTCATTTATGTGTATATTAGGGACAGCAGAAACAACAGGACAAACCCACACACCACACGTGAGCTGGGTGAAGGGGGGTGGTTACTGCTGACGACTTCATGTGTTCGTAGCTGTGTGTACTGCAGAAACACATGCTTCCTTTGGAGTGACACACAGCTGCCCTTGATAGAATGCATTGCAATAAATATGTAGAAAATGTATAGAAAGCGGCCCACTGTGAAGTCACCTGTTTGTTTTGGGCTGAGCAGAGTAGCAATTGGCAAATTGCTCCTTGGGCTTATAGAAACTTGTATTTCTTAGGGTTATGTTTAAGGAAGTCCCTGTCCACCTTCTGCCCAAATTTAATGAAGTATAACCCCATTATCTAGTCAAGGCATTCAAGATTTCAGTGCTGGCCAAAACCACGCTTTCCATCTGCAATGTCCCCAGCGCTTCCATAATGTCCATGTAGCAGCTTCACTGGCTGCTCTCCTCCTACTTTCAGCAATGGCTCCTCAAGCAGCTGCAGCCAGAGCCCAAGCCCAATGCTCTGGTCAGCAGAGCCTGGCCTCCTGCCAGCCCACATCTTGCCGTAGGGCAGGGAGGACTCTGCATAAAGTCCGCTGCAATGGCCTGCAATGTCTAGGCTGGACTGTCTGCAGTTTTTGACAGGAGTTTGATAGTTTGTCCCAGTGTTCAGGTTTGGGACTAAAATCTTGAAAAGAAAACAATCCAAAACAAAGCCCTACAAGGTGGAAGTCAGCTGGTTTCTGCTAGTTGACCTATTCCTATCTCCTTGCACCTAGCAATGAAGGAACCCTCCACAAGTGGAGTGAACCATGTTCTGAACTTGGCAATTCCCAGGTTTTATGCACAGCTCATTTGGAAAATCCATACCCTTTGCACACAACATATTATTAACTACTGCGTATTAACTGAGAGGAACTGTAGTATTAATATGGAAAATATTGACATTATGATGAAATTTGAACTAGATCTATTCTCTAAATAAATGTGTTCCTTATCTTGGAGCCGGCTGATATTATTCTGGCTGTGAAATACAGATACATTGCAAAGCAAATGATGTAATGTCTCCACTGAAAAATTTAAGTCCATTATTTCCCTTTCCTGTGCTCCCTTCCTGTGTTTGCTGTTCTTTCCTGCAATGCCTTGTGCAGTGAACTTCTAGTCGCATAAATACTACTACTGAAGAACTGAGGTTAGTAAATTTGCTTCAACATTTGTGAGACTTTTTTTTATAGATTTGGCTTTGAAAGAGAAAAAAAATCCCACTGGTAAAAATACTTAAAACTGTATTTTGTCTTTAAAACCAGATCTAATTATAACAACAAATTAATTCACAAAACACACCCATTCTAATTACAGATTGGTCAACCCACATTTGTGGTGTGTTGAGAAAGTTAAATTAGTCTTTCTGGTTTTGGTAGGAATCCGCAGGGAGGAATTTGCAGGAAGGGCTCTCTGTGTATTACTTCAGTTACACTGCACCCAGGAGAGGTTTTACTGAGCGTGATGGGGCTCTGCTACTTTCCAATTAGAGTTTCCCCATGCCTGCCTTTATATTAACATTTTTAAGAAATCAGAAAAACTGATAAAGTTGTTCTGAGGGTAGTGCAAGGCCCTAAATTAATAATTTCCTCTTCAAGCCTACAGCTACTGAAATTCTTCAGAATGAGATTGCTATTTGCACTGGAAGTATTTTTAAAGGTAAGTATTAATGTCTGTGATGTTCCACATAATTTTAAAGATTTATTAGAAGTACGAATTAGAACTTTCCACAAGGTGTTGAGCACACTTGTTGATTAAGAAATTAATGACATAATACTTCAAAGCAGCTACAGGCTTCATGAGGCACAAGCTTGCTCTGCAGCCTTCCAGTAAACTTTGGGATGGTACAGGGAATGAGAAGAAATCCAGCTGCTGGGAGAAGGCAGGTGGTCTGGGGCAGGACGTCTGCTGTCAATGACCTTCCCTCTGCAGGTGACATTTCTTTGAGTTCCTCTTCAGTTTTCTGGAGCTCCCAGGAAAACAAAGAGGCTTAAAACTCTTAGCTTGTATTCAGACTATGGTGCAATGGGCTTTGCACCCTGGGCTGTGATCCTGAGCTCCTGTCAGTTCAGATCAGAGAGCACTGAGCTTCCCTACAGCGGCCTTCTGCCCTGGCTCCCATGTTTCCTTTGCATTGCACAAGTGGAGCAATAATGAATACTAGATCTGTTCCCAAAATACACCTGGGAGGTGACCAGGCATAAATTAGTGTGGGTTAAAGGACAGACTTGATTCCAGACATTACAGTGGCAAGCATGGTATGGTAGCTGTGTATAGAAACAGGCGTGAACTAGAACAGTGAGTCTGACAGGAAATGAGTGGTCCCTGGCAAGCATCCCTGCCTGTCTCCTAAAGGTCGATTCATTGGTGTTCCTGAATCCCAGAGGGTAATTGAAGGCTAATGTTGCTGAAGAGTTAAAAATGCTTAATAACAGGACAACACAAAGTAAAAATAATTTTCCTAAGAAATTTCAGCTGCATTTTGCTGAGACTGAAGAAGCAATGAGGACGGGCAGATCCATGCACAGGCAGCTTCACAAGAAGTCATATACATCAGTGTTCTCCAGAGCCAGCCAGGGTGCAGATACCGTAAGCTCAGACTTGCCTTCATTGAGTTTGACTGGTGGGCACAGCACTGGTGCAGTAATGGCCTTGTACAAATTAAGCCTTTCATGGTTGTCACATCAACTCCAGTGAGAATGAAAAGAAGCTTCCTTCCTTGTAGAAATGGGATAACCCTATGATGAATGATGGCTGCAGAGGAAAAGGGGAAGATGCTCTCTTAGGGTTGAGGACTCTGTAAAGACGACAAATCCTCCTTGGTGGAGTTTCATGGTGGCATTATCAGCCATGGAGTCAAACTTGATGTGTTCTTCCTTCATACACCAGTGCTGCCTGCTGAAATGTCAGGCAGCTGGAGAACCACCCACCACATCTCCTGAGCCTGGACCATGGAGGATGTATTTGGAAGTGTTTATGTGCATATTTATTTATGAAATCATAACTGTCATTGTAAGCACACATCGGTGTGTATATTTGTATCTTTAGAAAGTTATACATAGAAAAACCGTTCTTAAAAAAGGACAATTTAAAATTAATTTTAAAGCTTCTAATTAAAGCTAAGAAATTCCAGTATGAAGACTGTGTGCCTAACTCAGTTCACCAGCGCTATACATATACCAGCACTATACATACACTATTGGTATTTGTATGATTGGGTATTTTTCACTTTGCTTAATGAACATGTGTTAAAGTACCTTCTCTTCTCCCCCATCATTCATTATTCAGTCCCAGGTCCTTTATACTGAATGCTGTTTGAGGCTTGCTCTGAAGACATAATAATTCTTTTGCTCTTGGGGCTTTCTCTCTTACAGTATTCGTTTGAATGCTTTAGATCTATTAATGAACTTATCTTTACACTCACTTTGCAAATGCCTTCTGCCCTGTATCACCTGAGGGATATTCATTTTTGATCACTGACAGGCTATCTGTATGATGCCAGGCATAAGAAAAAGGCTCAGCAGTCAGCCGTGTTAGAGAGATACTCTTCATATTGACCTGCCACACATGTGGTCCTTGTCCAGGAGAACTTATTATCACCTTATCTGCAAACTTAAAAACCCAGCATTGACTCAGTAGTCAGGTCACCTTTTCAGTCTTCTCCCTGATAAATTTGCTGAGATGATGACTCCTATTGCAAGGTTTGTTTTTCAGTGCTGTGTCATTTGTTGTGATGCTTCTGTCCAGTATCTTCACATCCTTCTCACCAGTGTTCTTACCATGATGTGTACAGAGGCAGTGGCAGCTCTTTATTTTTACTTGGTCTTCCCCAGAGCCTGACCCCATCTTGATCCCAAAAGGTCCTTCTCCTCCCCAAATATCAGGCAAACTACCAAAGATGGGGTATAAGAAGGGGAAATATTAGATAAAATTGAAAAGAACTTGCCATATAATGTATACAATGAGCTATTTAAGCCTTGAGTAACAAAGAAAAAAATCCCATAGAGATAGCATAAAGCAAAAACAGCATAAAGAAACTTCCTTAACTGTCCTTTTCTCTAGCAGGGATGCGGTGGAAATATTCCTTCTCTATTTCCATCTCGACTCGATTGTGTTGGAATTGGCCCATTCTCTGTTGGGTAAAACCAACTGACTAACTCACAGCCAGCTTCCAAATCAGCAATTAGAAACCACATCTAGCAAGCCTTGTTCCCCAAGTCTGCTGCTCTCCTGCCCCTCTCCTGCCAGTGCCAGGGAACTGGCTGCTTGTTCTTGGGCACCAATCATTGTCCTAAACCCTGATTCTTCACCACTTTCCCTGCGTTGGGTTGCTCCCGTCCTGCCCCCTCAGAAGACAATAAAGAAATAAGGTCATAACACAAACTTCATTCTTTTAAGAAGTAAAGCACTTCTTCAAGCATATAAGCAACTCTTGTGCTTATTATTTAGGGTGATGTTTGTATCTGAGAAGGAGTCAAAAACATCTTGCTCTTACATAGACATAAACTCCATGCATCCCTTAGCCTTTAACGTAAATATACACTACAAACAGTGCTTTCTGAAGTGTCTCGCATGTAAACATCTGACAGTGGTGAGCACAAAACAGATGTAAGCTATGGTAAGTCAGTGAAACACATACAACTGCATAAGATACACCATGTCAGCAATATTTTAAATAGCAGGTATAAAGCAATTCTGGAAAATGTGTGTTTAACCTCATGTTGTGAAGATACCAGATTTTTTTGATGCACTGTAGGTCAGTGGGAAGTGAATTTCATTATCCTGAATCATAATTAGGAAAAAGCTTGGTCTGTTTAGTTGGATAATCATATGTGTGGCTGAACAAGAAGAAAAAAAATGCAAAGCAAAGGTAGCAGAAAGATTTATTAATTGCTTAGAAACGTGTAGTAATTCACATAGATAAGGAGATGTTTACTCAAGAGACAAATAAAAGAAAACAAACACAAAAAACCCTGAGAGCTGTGTGCTCTTGGCAGGGAAGCCAGTAATGATTATCAAGTGCATGAGTCTCAGTGTGAAATTATAGGCTGTGATTTAGCAGATGTGTCGCAGCATTTTGAACCTTCCTGGTTTCTTGGCATTTTATGTTTTGACCACTCCAGTTCCACACAATTTAAAATGAAATCCTAGAAACACACAAGGCCAGAGCTTCTCAAAATAACCATGACTAGGGCAATAACGAATGAAAAAAGGACTTGCAGAACCAAAGAATCTGTTCTCAACAGGACCCAAGGTATCTGGCCTTCAGGTGATGATGTGACTCTGCAAAATTTTTACAGGTGTCCTGTAAAGATGTTTAATTGCATTATATTTTCCAACCGCTAGATGTCTGCATACTATACAGCTTCAGGCAGGTTTTGTTCCCCAGCATAAAAGGCAAACAAAGAAAATTCTTATCTGCAGATGTCTCTCCCTGTGTCATAATTTGGCATCTGTTTTTTTTCTGATCTATGCCCCTTGTTCAAGGAAGGATCTGTGGGCAAAAAGATACTCTTCAAGAAAAATTACATGTGTGAAAATTTAGGCTGGTTTCTATTAAAAATGGAGAGAAAACTGTAGATTAAGCCACTTGTCGAAATCACATCTACCCAGATAAAATTCACAAATAAACACCAGAAATCAAATCCAAATTGCCACTACCAAAGTCATCATGAATTCCAATTAAGCAGGTTGTGTGGTGCCACGAAGCAGCACTAACCTGCAACAAAGACAGTGGCAAGCTGGTCTGTGGTAGTGATGTCCCTGGGAGTAAGGGTGGCTACAAAGTCAGTCCTGTGTCCCCAGCAGGTGCTTGGCACACCTGTGGCTCAGGGCACTGCTCTCCTGGCATTGCCACAGTTGCGTCAGGGATCTTCATGGTGTTGAGGCCCGTGGCAGCAGAGCCGCCAGTGGCTTTGAGGAGCACCATGAGTCCCAGGGCTGGTTTGCCTCCAACTCTTTAGGGAGTCGCATTGGCTTTTGATGCTTCTTACGTGTGAAGTGGAACTCATCTATTTGATTTTAATGCAACTGGTGCTCCTAGGAAATGCAAAGCTGAGAGCTGCAAGCACTGCGAGCCCAGGTATAGTCCCCAAGGGCTTCCCTAATAATAATAAAAATAAGGTAATCATTTATTATGTTAAAGCAGCAAACACATCTTTCCTGAGTAAGAGGACCATCCAGCCTAAATGTACGCTGCATAGCCAGATGTTTACAGACCTGTTTGGCATAAACACTTTTCTCACAGGATTTCCCCAAGGCATAATGATCGGCAGCCCTTCCTAGGTGCTCACTGTGCTGAAATGCCAAGAATGGGATGGGGAAAAAAAAATCCGATGTTTTCAGGGCCTTTGCCACTGCTTGGAAAACAAGTATTACTTAAGTTTAGACATCCAGTTTCAGAGGTCCCTGCTATCTGTGTTCACAGTCTGGGAATAAGTGAAGTTTGTGATGTTCTGAGAAAATTACTGGTTTACACAAGGCAGTACCTGCAGTGCCTCAAACGAGCACCACTATAGAGGCAGATTAGCCATGTCCTATAACCCTTAAATTTGAACTCTGCCTCCTCCCTCCAAGGCCTCTTGACACCTGTATCATGTTGCTTTTGTTTGCTTGCTCCAAGATAGAACCACCTCTTGCTTCTCCCGATCGAACGCGTTCCCCTGCTGGTGTGCGTCCTTTCCCAAATGCATTTAGTAGTGGGTGGTTGCAGAGTACAACTGCTTTTTGTGTCCTACTTGATATTATAGTATTTACCCTTTCCCAAAAGGATTTGAGTGTTGTATTATGTTCAGGCTTTCCTTGCTTCTTTACATCTCTTGGTTAGTTAATCAAGTAGCAGTTCTTAAATCCAGTTTCTCATTAACAAAATTGAATCTAATATTAAGAATTCATTCCCATTTAAGAGTTGATTACCATAATTGTGGTTAGTGTTCCATCACAATTAACTTTGTTTTTAATCATTAAAAGGCTAACAAGCTCATTTCACACCCTTTCCATTTGGCAAATGCAGAGGAAAGATCCTATCTGTGTCTTGCAGTTATGGGCTGCAGAAACTTTCTTTTAATGTCCATAACAGTGAGTGTCATATTTGTGAAGCAGAGGGACAGAGTGATGGGGACATTTTTCTGGTTTTAAGAGGTGGAGGTGTGACAGATAGGTTGCCATTGCCACTTCTTTTTGAATTAGAGCAGAATCCTGTTGTTGTTTATGTGAATGCTAAACTGTGTTGTTCATTGCATTCCTG
>NW_010555615.1:33753-44692 GCF_000687285.1 Phaethon lepturus
TCCTGCACAGTAACGCCTTGGTTGTTAATTCACAAAAACCTGAAATTATTTTGGGTGGATGATTTGACTTGAGAGAAAAGCCTACAGTGTGCATAATCTTGGGGTCTCAAAAATAACGAGCCAGTGAAGCCCTTGGAAAATGGGTCTTTGTTTCAACTGCAAGGAAAGAAAGTGCCCTTTTTGAAATTTCTAGTGTTTTTCTGAACCAGAACCAAATTTGAATTATCTCAGAATACCCTAAATTATCAAAATTTCAAATTTCAACCATTTTTAGTCACGTTCTATGGGTCTTTTGTTATATCAGCTAAATTACTCTCTTCATTTAACCTCCATCTCCTTTCCAGACCAACCTGCATTCTACCTTTGTTTTGTTAAGTAATTGTTTTTATTTCTCAAAGAGCGAGAGAAAAAAAAGGAATGCTCTTTGAGAAAGTATCAGGCAATTTTCCTGTGAATGAAGAGAGTGGTAATGTGTGGTTACATTACTATCTCTAAATAGGAGAGACTTTGTGATCTTGAATACACATCTCCACTTGTTAATTAGCCAGTTGGAAAAGAGCAATCTGGTATAATATATTATATATATAATATAATATCTGGTAATATTTTCATAAAGAAAGACATCTAACTATGCATAGTTAAAATTGCTTTTACAGTTTTTTAATAATGCTGCTTTCCCACTGATTTCTAAGAAGGAAGAACCCATATATCTTCAATTTTGGCAAGCTCATTAGGCAACAAGAGACCAGGTGATGAGATAACCCTGTTCCCCTCACTTTCCTTATTCCTGTCCCTTTCCCTAAGAGCCCGAAGGAGAGAAAAAAACCAAAACACAGTCTCCTTTTCCCAGCAACGAATTCCATCTGACATTTTAGTTGTGGTAGACGTCTACATGTAGGGTTAGAACTGTTGTCACCCAAAAGAAAGCAGTTGCACCTGTAAGAGGAGGACATTTGGCTAGAGGAAGGAAAAGAGAAATCTGTCAAGTCTAAATCTGCTCTCAAGAGTTCTTCAATTACTAATTTAATGAGATCATGTGGTATTTTTTATCTCCTTAGTCTCTTAAATTGTCTTTCATTAGATTTTAATGAGATTTTCTTCATCTCCTCCAGATAGAGTCCTCCCATTTCATTGGTGCATTCTTCCTGTTTGCTTCCAGCTGTACAGCCTTACGTTCAGAGCTGTAGTAAAATTATATTCAAGTCCATATGTGCAATCCAGATTGCTTCACCAAAGTGACTTGCAGTTACTTACGATCGATGAACATTAAAGTGGAAAGGTTCACTCTATTTGGTCTGGTCTTCTTAAAACAGACCACAGATTTTTACCCAGTAGTTCCTTCATCAAGTTGCGAAGCTTGCATTGACCTTCTGCCTTTAATCTGTATTCTCAGTGCTTTACTTCTGGTACTATGTGTAACTGTATTTGCATTACATGCAGTTTTGTGAGTTGTTTTCACATCTTTTGTTTAACTTTTTTTTTCCTTCTTCTTTTTAAGTCATATATCATCCTTTTTAGCTCATCAGCTTTCCTGCAGATTTTATACTTTTTACTTTCTTCCTAGATTCTTTCTGTCACATGCCATTTCTGTCAACAGGGCACATGCAGGCTGTGCTTCCACGCTGTAGTAAGATCTGCGTGCTCCTGGATCATCCCATGGTACAAATCCGATTTGAATGAGGCACAGGCATATTTCTGACGAATTAGCCAGAGTACAGGGTATGGATATATGCCAGGCTTTATCCCAACTATGGGTAAACAGATGATGTGTATTCAGCATAAAATTAGAGTGGGCAGGATGAGCTAAAAACTGATCTGTCAAGACAGATTGAAGTTGTACTAAGAATTCAAAATATTTGGAACAAATTTGAACTGACAGACTGAAGTTGTTCTAGTGTTTTGTGTCATATGGCCAGAGGGTTTTTGATCTTGTAATAAGCATCTTAAAACAAATTTACCATCTTGTCTAACTACAGCCTCCGTTACACCAATGTCAGCAAAGTAATAAACTTCCTGATATTAAGACCAGAAAGAATCCTTCGGGTAATTTCACTGATCCCTGTACAACCCAGGCAGAAAAATTTCCTTCATTAATCCACATTGTGTTCAATAACCTCCCATCGTACTTTAATATCAAGGCCCCATGATGGAAAATACGTGAAGCATATACAATGTTGTTTGACCAATACAGTCAACGCGTCATTTAGGCAGCACTTGTCTGGGATTTGTAGCTTGAGTCGCTCTTTCACTCTACGCCCTGGCAAACCTTTTAGCTTAGAAACAGCCATCTTCAACCTCCATTTGGCACACCCCGAGCCCCCTCCTTTCACATGATATTTAGCCCAGCACACTGATCCATACTGTGCTGTAGGGAGAGGCTGGTGAGACACTGTCACTCGCAACTCTTTTTCAATTGTTGTAGGCAACTCACCCCTGGAGCATGGTATGAGAGGGCTCAAAAAATCCCTCTGGGAAACTGCTTTCTAGGAGGCAGAGGTGTGGGCACTCTCCTATGGACTGAGGAGAAGTCTCTCATTTGCACCTTGCCAGGAAACAGTATGGACTGACCCCTTATGCCAGCAGAGATGGGGTAGAACGCGAGTGTGCTGTTTGGCTCGGCTCAGCAGCCCTCTGCTCTCCCCTGATGCTGGCAGCCGAATAGCCACCAGCCGAATAGAAAGACGAGCTTAGGCAACCGCTGGTCTTATCAGGGAGAGGCAGGCATCGGCAGCTGCCCGCGCTCAACCTGTCTGCGAGAGCACGCCAGGCCATTGCCGTGCTACAAGCTGTGTGGTGCGGCTGCCGGTGCCAGCCTGGTTGGGAGATGGGGGCTGCCAGTGTTGCCTCCCACATCTGGTCGGTGTCTGCAGTGTAGGGTTAAAGCACCAGCTGTGGATAAGAGACAGCTGCGGCTGATGGTTGCCAGACCGGGTAACTCCATCGCCTGCTGCTTGCCAGCTGACATCTGCACTTGGCCGTTGGAGGAAGACCACTCTTGCAAGGGGTTGGCAGGCTTGCACATCCAGGCCTTGTGCCACAGCCAGGCACAAGGTGGAGATGCAGTCTAAGAGAGCACCACTGGCTCTGGAGCCTGCAAAAGAGAGCAACCTAAGGAAAACTCCTCCAGCCCTACCAGGGGAAAGCCAGAAATGATGCTGAAGTCTGAACTTCATGAGATAAAAGTTGTCCCTGCTCATTTGTATACCTGCTGATTAGGTATACAATTAGGGAGGCAGTTGACTGAGAAGATGAGAAGGAAAACAGGACACAAATCAATCAAAACAAATCCAGTATCTTTACTGTTGCTGCAATCAGGTGATGGGTCTTAAGAGAAGAGCCAAAAAAGGATGCTGACAATTTCCGACAGGGACACAGGAATCTCTTTGTGGATGCACTGGGAGTGACAAATATCTTTTTACTTTTAAAAGTTTTAAATAAAATTATAAAATGGGTGTTTAAGGACATATAAAAGAGTTTATGCACTTCTTGGGAAAAATGTTTATCCCTTTCTACCCACTTCAGTGCATAAGACCCCTTGATCTGATGGTATAAGGATTGGATTTGGCCAAAGTGTAACACTTTTCTCCACAAGTGACTGAGTCTCCTTCGTAATCTAGTAAATAGTCTACCTCTGTGCACATTCAGGCATCACCTGACAAATAAGGTTCCACTCTTTCTTAGTCCTGTTAGTCCTTCAGCTCCAGCTGCTGGACAAATGGGTCTGTTCTCTTTTTCTGACTCACAGATCTACACAATATGTGTTTTTAAACAAGAAATATCTCTTTATTTCCTGTTTCCCAGGTACTGGAGAATCAGTAGGGATGGTCCCAATGCCTCACTTCTTCAAAGCTCTGTTCAGGACCTGTCTCTTACATAGCACCTCAGGCAAATGAACTCTGAGCAGTAGGAGATGGCCTGGAAGTTATTTATTGTCTGCTTGTCATGTTTATATATGTTGGCACACATTTCCCTCTTGCCAGAGCTGTAGTAAGACACTCTAGTATCTAACAATTTGCCCTTCTAATAATGCAGATTGAATAAATATTTGTTCAAATACTTAAATGCTCAAATAAATAATTAAATATTACAGTTACAGGCACTACCTATTGATTGTTCACAGCAAGTTACTACCAAATGGCATTAGTTCTGCTTAGCCATGTAGTCAGTCTCTTGAAAAAGGGATTGCTTGTATACCTGGAAAAGGATGTGGTCAATGGTCCCTGCAGTCAGATCACCTCTGCTTTGCGACAGAAAGGCAGAGCCACGCCAGTGGCCCTGACAGGCCTTTTGGAGGTCTGAAGTTTTACTGCTGGAAGGACTTAAGTGCTTGAACTTCCTGGGTCACTGAAGGACGGTTGTAAAGGGGTAACGAAAATAATGATTTGTCTTCCTTCCCATGGGCCCTACTTGGGTGAAGTCTGATGGGGCACCTTCAAGAAGGCTTGAAAGGAGAATTTTCTCCCAGAGGAGGTCTTCCTTTGCCATACGCGAGCCTGTTGCTGCTGTAAAAACACAGGGATGTTAAACTGCACTGTCTAGTCCTATCCCAGCACTGAGGCAAGGGTAGCTGGTGGGTATTTGTCTAACCTGCTTTAAAGAGCTTCTCCTGCCTGTCTCCTTAGAAAGCTTTTTCTCAAGGCTAACTGCGCTCAGCTTCAGTCACCATGTGCCCCTACCTTGCACCCATCCCTCTTCGGTCCTTCAGGGTATGGACATGGTAGTGCAGCAGGGCACCATGAAGACTGGGAGCATCTCAGGGTGGGAGAGCAGGGCCTGGCAGCCCATCCTGTCCCACCATCTCAGCCAGGAGCAGCCAGGAGCACCAGGGTAGCCCCTGTCCCAGCATCAGGCACCTCCCTGGGTACAAGGGCAGGCCTGGCAGTGCTGTCAGGCAGAGACCCAGTAATTTGTCCTGTTCCTGACAGCCCGTTACCCAGCTCAAGGCTGTGATCTCATCTGCCAACAGTTCTCTCCTCTGAAGAAAGCCTGGTGCCCACCTCTGCTATTTTCTACACTGGGCAATTTTCTTCATTTTGTTTAGTTTGTAATGTGTGGTACAGAGAAGACACCAACCTACCTGAAGCTATGGTGCAAGTGATGACCAGATGCTACTGATTCCACTTGGCACCACCTCCTGGTGGTTTCTGACACCCCTCTTTCCTGTCTTCTCTGCCTCCCTCCCGGGGCTCACCCCGAAGACAGAAATTCACCCTCAGCACAATCCACTGTGACTGAGAAATCTGCATGGCTTAATTTCATGGGCCTTGTCAACGTGCCTTGGGAAGAAAGCCTCTGATTAAGTAGTAACTAATCCCCCTTCACTGTTAGAGTGAGAAGAAGAACATTTTGTATGTTGCCCTTCTCTTGACGTTAAAAGGGTAAAAAAGAAGAATAGCAAATAACGATGTTTCGGGTGAAACAGAAAAACTCCTGATCAGAAAAGGAGCTATTTACAGATGGTCCTCTGATGATCATGTGCTAGCAAATTTTAAGTTAATATAATTTCATACCTATTTCATAGCTCTTTCTTGGTTCCTTGTGCGCTTTATTAATCTGTAAGTGACACCATCCTGCTCACTGGCTTCCAGCGGTGAGGAGGAGCAGTGCCTGAGCTGCCTGAGAAGAAGAATCAGTGAAAGGTGAGGGGACCCCACAGTGCTGCTTCTCAACAGCCAGCCTGTCACCTTCTGCTCAGTCAAGCTCATCCATCCTAGCGGAAAACTGCTTCAATAATCCTTACTTTGTCCTGTTTGCATTAAATACAGAGAGCCAGGAATATGGCTCATCTAAACTACCTCCCTCCCTGGTGTGGGATTTTGTCACCTGTGCCAGCCCCGCGTGCCAGCACTTCACAAAGGGCCGCTGCAGTTTCCTCAAGTGTGAGGGGCACTCTGGGAAAAACAAACCGCAAACAAGACTTACACAACTTTATTTCTATTCCATAAAAACTTAATAGTATGAGGCAGCAGGATGGCAAATGGAGAGCTGTGACTGACAGTCTGTCCTGGGCCATCCCAACCTGGGATGGGGGTGGCCTTCTGCTCCCCAACAGCTCCTTCTGGACACTCGTGACCACCAGGTCTCCTCCACCTAAATAGAGAAAAGGCCGCTCTAATACACGAAGACAGAAATTGGAGAGCCGGTTCTTTGCACACCCAACTGATGTTTCCAAGTGTTGCCACCAGAGGATGTACCAAGCACATTTTTGCTGGATCAATACGTAAACAGCTTAAAATAGCCAGATTTACCAGCAGAGGTAGTATAACTTCTGTATAGACACAGGAAATTTCAGTGTAAACAACAGTTCATGAAAAAGAGAATATATAGAGAGAGGCAAGGAAGTTATGCACTGTATTTTCTGATGCATTTATCCCACCAGGTCCTGAATCATTAACATATTAAATGGTAAACGCATTTCTCATTTCTTTAGTACATCGCTAATACTGGCAATATCTAGGCTAGGCCGCTTTCAGTCTTTAATGCAGTTTCTTGCAAAGACAGCAGCCATTTTGATGGTTGAATATTTTTCATTGCAATAATTAATCTTCTAGATCTGGGGTAGTCAGCAATTTAGGCACTGGGCAGAATGAAGTGTTCAAAGAGACAATGGCTACTAGACTGAGGCACTGAGTCAAAAGCCATTTGAAAAATGGTTGCTATAAAAAGGAATGGTAAGAACATCAACTGTAGATAACAAGACAGCATTTAAAATCAGTGTTTTAGAGAAAGATCTGTAATCTTCTTAAAAGAGAAATGTCAAAGATTATTTAGTTGTTACATCCTGTAATAACAAGAAAGTATACATTTTTAACTGAAAAAACTAATCGATTTCCTCCCAGCATTTTTTCCCTTATTGCAGGCACAGAATATTTCTAGGAAGCCACAGATATACTTCAAAACGTATGTTCTGAAAGTGTATAATGTAGCGAAACATTCAGGAATACACATTTTGCATTACTTGTTTTCAGACTTCATTAATGGTCTGACTCTGACAATTCAGTGGCAAACCACCCCATTCAGTGGAACAGGATCAAGTCTTTAAAAATATATTTTAAAATTAATTATTTTTCACCACACCCTTAAATGAAAATGACTCTTTACAGGAGTTCAATATTCCATGGATAAACTGAGTTACGTGGTTGTGATTCCTTCCTAGAACTGACTATGACTAGTTTACATGATGTATTTGTTTAGGCACAAAGTGTCATCTAATAACTCAGGAGTTATTAACTTTGTAAAACAATCTGTTTACTCAGTACATTTCCTCACTGTATTATGATAAACAAACATGAAATCAGATGGGTTAAGGAAAGACTCACTGGTCTACGTTGAAGTCTGTAGAGAAGAGTTATTCTGGATATATGGTAAATTGCAGTTATCGTTTATTTGAATCAGCTTGTCAGTATAAGAATTAGCAGAATAATTTTCCCTCAGTTACAGTGCTCACAATATCTGCAATTGCTATAGTAAAAAGCAGTGGATGAACAAATTCATCTTCCATATTGTAAATACAGTCAGGTTCTTTCAGCTGGCAGCATACTAGCGTTCATTTTTTAATCAGTCATACACTTTTTCAGTTATTGGTGCTATCACTAGCTTCTTAATCCTGTCACTTTGAACTCAGCAGGCAAGTGGTAGGAAGCTTGAATGTTGCAGAAAATTTGTTTATTGAGCAGCCAATTATAAAATGAGCATTTTTGTTACTTCCTCCTAATGGCAAACAAGCAAATCCTGAGTACTTTTTCATACTCTTGTCTTCTCAAGGCCAGTGTTAAGCATCTACCCATAACTGCTGGAGCCCCTGGCAGATCTGTAACACATCAGGTGCCTTGATCACTTCATCTGAAAGTGGGAAGTCACTCTTCACCCCCTGCCTCTGCGAGAGCAGATAGCAAGGGAATTTGGCGCCCTTGGCAGCACAAGTCCCTGCTCATACTTTGGCCCATGCAGTTCACCAACTGTCATCAGAAGCTTCTCATGGTACTTGCTTGGAAACCCCTTAGCTCTGAGATGTTAGGACACAATGTCCCTACTCTTGGCTGTCTCTGAATCTTGTCTTGATATTCTTTATTTGAATAATACAAAAGGAAATCAAACACATCATAAGAGTCTTATACATATATATACAAAACTGAGCAAGCAAAACTCAATTAACATCTAAGGCATAGAGGAAAAACACGGTTCAAATATTAGTATTTTTTTGTTATTAGAGCCTGACTGTATCTGTCCTCATTCATACATAGATACCAATGTGCTGGCGTAGGGGAGAAGGTATCCTCTGTAGACACAGGACTCTGTGCCCAGCTGTACCCCAAGTAAGTCCATTAAAGCCAGAAACACTGGATAAGCAGACACCAGAGGCTCCACAGGGCGGTTTGGTGAAGAGATTGCTTCTGAGATTCCTGTTTATGAAGAGGGAGGCAGGCATATCTGGTCTAGTCCAGCCATTCTTTGTGATTAAGTCATTGCTGTTTGCTGCCACCATGGACCCAGCTGTGCAGTCCCACATCTCTTGAGTCTCCATCTGAGGCTCAAAGCAGCACAACTTCCAGAAGAGCCTTCAAACAAGGCTCGGGAAGCCTGCACCCCCCTCCTCCCTCCTTCTGAACCATACCTACACTCAAACCAGGATCCAGTTCACTGTCCTCAGGAGCAACTGGCGCACGTCTCTTTTACCCTTTCATTAGCTCAATGTCTGCAATGTGATGTTGTCACTTACACAGCTGAAGAGTAGGCAACCCCACCCAAGGATGCAATAGGTAGGACAATGCCTAAGAGACACCATCACTCAAGTAAACAGTGCCAGGCAGAGCTGGTTAGAGCAGCCTTTCATCCTGGCAACACTTTTAGCTCTGGGGTTTACGTACATGCCCCTAAAACTGAATTTCTTTCACAACTGTGATGTCAGAAACCTCCAAAGATTTTTTGGTTAGCTTATTGTGGGAAATTTCAGTTGTACTTCACATGGTTTTCTCTTCTGTAGTGGACATATCTGGAGCCAATTTCTGGTGAGTAGCTTCATCCAAAACCTCACTGTAATCACTAGCACTTCTGAGGTTTCTCAGATAAGTGGCTGACGGGCAGCTGTCTGGTTACAAGAGTTTTAACGCATCCTTCAGCTAACTCTGAGACCCAAATGCAAAATCTGCTAGAACATGCAAGGACATCATGTAGATTTATGATATTTGCTTGAGGACTCTGCACCCATAAACCAATGACGGGATTACAATGAGATAAATACAATATTTTCTTCTGCCAAATGCAATTCTGTCCCAACACTTTTCATTGCATTATTTAATTGAAAGCAGCTCCCATTTTGCTCAACCCAGCAATTTGAAAGTTTAAAAGATAAGCCACTTTTCTTTGTTTGAATATACTGTCAAATGCCTTTGAAAATAAAATGCTCAATCATGATAATGTTAAGTCTGGTCCTTATGTCTGTGGGTTTAAAATGTTAAACCTAATAATACTCCCTCTTTGAAACTAGGCCAATCCTGCTTCACTTGAAGTCTGTGGGATTTTTGCCAATGACTTAAATGAAAGCAAGGTTGGGGCCTATATATTAGTTTCAGGCTTTAGGACTCCACAGGAGCCCAGAACTTCCACTTTCTGGAAATTAAATATTTCCAACTGCACTGGGCTGTCTGATTGCAAATTGCTGCCACATCTCCAAAAAAGCATTAAAACGAACACTGACAAAGAGTGAAATATTTTTTTCATATTGCTGCCAGATTCTGAAGTTTTAAAGCAACAGTGATAAACTGGAAATATGCCTTTTTTTTCCTGGAACAGTTGCATTTCTCAAAGACACAGCGCTAATCCTGCGGGCAAATACACACAAGGAGAATTGCAAAGCACAGGTACTGTCCGCTTGTCTGCAGCAAGCCTGTGCACAGCCTGGCAGCCCACCTACACAAAGTAATTGGGTAGCAGTAGCTGCTATAGCTACTTCAAAGATATTTTGAAGAATACTATCTTTTAATGGATTATTTAAAAATTATGGATAATTTTTTGCAATATGATCTTTTTTATTTTGATGGAATGGTTCAAAAAGAAGAGTAAGAAAGTTTTAAACACTTTTGTTGCTAATTCTAATCAAAGTAATTTAACAAACTCTTTTTCATTTATTATGAAATCCTAATAAAATCAGTAGGCAGATGAAAGATGGACCAGATAAGTTTAACCTGATGTAGAGAATGAATAGGCCTTTCAGCACTCAGTTCTTTTGAATGAGCAGTCAACACAGCTCATGGAAAATAGTTTCTGCATTTGGACCAGCACTCTATGAAACCCCAAGTTATTTCAACAAATGCTTTCATTATGGCCTGAGAATGCAAGTATGAAGGAAAGCAAGAGAGAGGCAGGACCAAACACACTACCTCACTTACTTACTCATCAAATTTAAGATGTCAGTCTCCCCAGACACCAAATAAATTTCCTGATTTTGTAGAGGCTTCCTCCCTCTCTTCATTTAGTGATCAGAGAGCTCAGAGGTGAGCACTGCAGCTCAGGTACAGTTCAGGTGCCTCAGTGACAGTGTCACCATCCCTGTGTGCCTGGTTTCCTAGAACCAGCACACCTACAAGGCTCAAGCTGAGGGTCTATCTGCAAAGGAGTTCAGAAAAATTGTGAAGATACTTCAGAAATTATAGAATCACAGAATGGTTTGGGTTGGAAGGGATCCTTAAAGATTGTCTAGACCAATCCTCCCTGCCTTGGATTGGTACATGTCATAAAAATACTACATTTTGCCCATTTTTTTTTTTTGTACAGTATTTCAGCACTGAGGAACACTAAAAGTCATGTTCTGATTGCTGTGACATACCATAAGCTGTGGTCTGTCTCCTCCTGGTCCACAATCTTGAGGAACTAGTCTATCCATCACTTGGACCCCCCCCCCCCAACCATTTTAACAATAAATACACATTTCTGCCCCCTT
>NW_010555615.1:44723-61466 GCF_000687285.1 Phaethon lepturus
AAGCATTATACAAGTAACTGAATATCTCTGCACCCTTTGCAGGGAAACTTAGAGAATTCATCCTCTCCTTTCCTTTCCTGATATCACAGTAAGTGGAGCCTGATTTAGAGACTCAGAATACCTACAGACCCAACAGACTTTGAGTACTTTTGAACAGCAATACCTCCTGAAAACCAACATAAAATATCTGTGTGGAGTTCTTTCCATAGCAGGATGTGCATTTGCAAGTTCAACTTGAAGCATATTAAAAGTGTGTTATTATGTCTTTCTATGAGTTATATAGAGGTGATAATAATTCCCTCTTACTTTGGATGGATAATGACAGATTTTATTTATTTATCTGGGAAAGATAGGGTTTGGGGTACAATGTAGTAGTTAAATAATTGCCAAGTCACCATAAAGACATTACTCTATTTGATGTGCACAATTGTACGTTCAGTCAACTGACGATACAAACCAAGCAGAACTAATCAAAACATTGAAGGTTGGTGCTTGCTGCCAGCATCTCTCCTGCATTTACCAAATGAGCTATTTAGAAACCAAGAATGTGAGCTACTTAACTGTGAGTGAATTGAGTTTTAAAACTAAAATGTAGCTAAAAATTAAATAATTGTTCACTAAGAGTTAGAGTTACAGGCTGTCTACATTGGATTTTCAATAGGCATATCACCCACAAGTGATATCTTCACTTTTAAGCTGTTCACTGCCCTTCCAAAGTCCAAATATCCATTGTTAGTGAGAAATGGATGTTATCATTAGGTTTCCCAAAATCTGAGAAAACACAGCTGAAAATAGCTTCCAGAGTTCATCTGCCCACCTCCTCAGCAGGTTCAGATATACCTAAACCTTTCCTAAGGGATGTTTACCCAGCCTGCTATCCTTTGTCTCATGTTGAAGCCCAAGACCCTGTGAGTTGATGCAGCTGATTCCTCCAAGCTGGCACTGGAGGTGATCTCTTTAGGTGATCTCATTAGTTCAAGTGTACAAACATAAATGTGTTTTTTTGTGTGTGATATCATCTGGTGGATGAAAAGTTGGATATGATCCAGCAATGTGTGCTCGCACCCCAGAAGGCCAACCATATCCAGGGCTGCATCAAAAGCAACATGGCCAGCAGGTCGAGGGACGTGATTCTGCCCCTTGACTGCTCTGCTGAGACCCACCCTGGAGTCCTGTGTCCAGCTCTGGAGCCCTCAGCACAGGAAAGACATGGACCTGTTGGAGTGAGTCCAGAGGAGGGCCACCAAAATGATCAGAGGGATCATGGAGCATCTTTCCTCTGAGGACAGGCTGAGAGAGTTGGGGTTGTTCAGCCAGGAGGAGAGAAGGCTCTGGGGAGACCTTATTGCAGCCTTCCAGTACTTAAAGGGGGCTTATAAGAAAGATGGGGACAAACTTTTTAGCAGGCTCTGTTGCAATAGGAGAAGGGGTAATGGTTTTAAATGGTTTTAAACTAGAAGAGGATAGATTTAGACTAGATGGAAGGAAGAAATTTTTGACAATGAGGGTGGTGAAACACTGGCACAGGTTGCCCCAAGAGGTGGTAGATGCCCCATCCCTGGACACATTCAAGGTCAGGTTGGATGGGGCTCTGAGCAACCTGATCTAATTGAAGATGTCCCTGCTCATTGCAGGAAGGTTAGACTGGAAGACCTTTAAAGGTCCCTTTCCAATCCAAACTATTCTGTGATTGTGTGATTCTATGATTCTATGAAATCCATTGGTGAAACTCACCAAATTAGAAGGAATATTATCAGCATTAGTTAGATCTATTGACCTTTTTAGCTATTAGTGACAATGTGTTGTCCTTTCCTTTTGGGCAGCAACCTACTGATCCGTGGGTTTCTGACTCTCTGAGGAGCTGGCGTGTTTGCATACAGTGATGGGACACGTCGAGCTGATGGCACTTGTGCAGTACTTCTGCTTGTCACCCTTGGTAGATAGAGCATCTGCAGGTGTTCCCTGCAGAAGATGAGCCCAGGACACCCAACACACCTTAGCGTACAGGCTAGGGTTTCATATTTTGTTGTCTGTGAAGTGAGAAATAAAGCCAAAAAGCAGGAATTGGAAATAACAGCCTGGGATTTTTGGCCTGCTTCACCAGTAGCTAAAAACCTCATAGTTACTTGTGCATCTGTCCTTGTAGCAGTCAGATGCAAGGATGAGTATCACTGTCTGCATTTGGTATCTGTGGAGCTTGGGTGTCAGGAGATCGAGTGACTTCTGTGATATCACAAATAACCAATACTTCTCATGAAACATGTGGATCCCTGCTTGTACACACGTGTGAGAGGAGATGTCTGTTTCTTCATTAGAGGAAATAGTTTTCCTCAGGCTCTGAAGGCAATGGATGTTTATTGTCGTCTCAGAAGGAACGACAGATCCAGTCTGAATGTAGGAGGTAGGTTTTTTTACTTACTGAAGCATATTTGTGTCATTTGTAGAATCTTTACAGAAGATTTCAGATTTTTTACTTCCACCAAGATCATTTCTAGACAATGTGTCATTCTTTCAGAGTTGTCTATTTGTACTTTTGGTATATAACCTGACCAGTTGTTTACCTATTTATTATCTTACATATGTGACAGCTAGGGTGAAAAAGAAAATAAAGAGAAACTTGTGGGTTTTCTTGATTTTTTTTGTTGGCAGAAAAGTTTTTGCAAAAAGTAAATAAAAAAGGTTGATTAAAATTTCTTCCCAGCAAATTAAAGCAAACCATTCCTAAGCACAAAATAATTAATAATACTCTTTAAGTGAATGGATTCCAAAATATGGTTCCAATTTTGTCTTAATTACATTAACAGTATATAACTGGTGTTGCAACAGATAATTTGTTTATTCATCAGACCTATAAGTTTATACATTCTTCTGATATGTTCCCTTTTGACTTAAATAGTAGTCTCCTTGTTTGGTTTATTGAGTAATCACAAGCAGCTCATCAAGTTCTATGTCATAGTAACATTTAGTTGGATAGATACTTCGCTAATGCCACCTCACGTTATGCTCTGAAAACTCCTGTCATTCTACTCATGCATAGAAACTGAGCTAGTTTTTTTTTAGAATCCCCTTACTCTCAACTCATCTCCATATTTCTCTATAACAAAAATGGCTTCTCAGAGTGAGAGCTAATTAATGTTTTGCATATACCTGTGGGTTGACCTTGGCTGGCTACAGGTGCCAACCAAGCTACTCAACCATCTCCCTCTCCTCAGCAGGACAGGGGAAGAAAATAAAATGAAAAAACCCAAGGACTGAGATGAGGACAGGGAGATCACTCCCCATTTATTTTCAGAATTTTCTAATTTCTGAGTGCTTAAATATGGAATTTAGTATTCTGTTGTCTTTTTTTTAATCCAGAAATATCTCTCTCTAGTAACAGCCAATACTTAAGTATTCCTTTGGTGTTAGGAGTTAGAAAACAAGTTTTATCTATCTGAAAAAAATGTCAAGAAAATAGATGTTGGGGTGGAAGTACAGCAATATTCCAATACCACGAAATATGTAAGCTTCATAGAGCTGCTAACAATTTATGTATAAATCTTGACATTTGGATTAATTTTTTGTTTGTTTTTTATTTATAGTCCTTAACAGGCTTATGGATGTTCTTTACTGTATATTTTCATTGGATATCTTTCTTCAAAAACTGTAAAGGCCTATTTTGATTACAGAATCACAGTATCATTAAGGTTGGAAAAGACCTTTAAGATCACCAAGTCCAACCACCAACCCAACACCACCATGCCCACTAAACCATGTCCCAAAGTGCCACATCCACACGTCTTCTGAACACTTCCAGTGATGGTGACTCCATCACCTCCCTGGGCAGCCTGTTTTAATGTTTGACCAATCTTTCCATAAAGAAATCTTCCCTAATATCTAGTCTAAACCTCCCCTGGCACAACTTGAGGCCATTTCCTTTCGTTCCATCTCTAGTTACTCGGGAGAAGAGACCAACACCCACCTCACCACAACCCCCTTTCAGGTAGTTGTAGAGAGCATTGAGGTCTCCCCTCAGCCTCCTCCTCTCCAGACTGAACAAACACAGTTCCCTCAGCCGCTCCTCAGAAGACTTGTGCTCCAGACCCCTCACCAGTGATGTCAGGAGACAAGAGGATGAGAGAATTATTTTGCATTAATAAAGCCCACAGTCATGACTGACTGATAAGTGGTGATCGTAGAATAGTTTCACTCTCTGGATGGATGGATGGAAGAGTGAAGATATGTCTAAAAGTCATCACAGCAATTGCAATTGCTCTTAATCAGGTGTATCAGTACATAATAAATGAGTGGCTTAGTGAAATGCTGAGTATGAATCAAAATGGTCAACATGTGCCTTGTGCATTTCATTGCTGGGTTACATGCAATTGAGAAAGACTGGCATTGAAGACTCTCTTCAGTTAAGATGTTCCTACCTCCTTAAACAAACACTAAGCTGAAAATAATAAGTAGAACCATTTTTTTAACAGAAATGATTAAGCTAAACATTGGTAACATGAGAGAAGCAGCGCACTATTCCACAGGTTTCTGATAGGCAAGAAAATACTTCTTGTCTAAAACTGCTGCAAGGAGGGCCATGCACCCTTGTTTCACATCAGCTATAGAAGATTAACTTTACATGAGAACAGGAAACTGCCTGATGCTAAAATAATAGGTTTTTTGGTTTGGGTTTTTTTTCATATTACAACGAGAAATGGGCTCCATAAAATAGGAATTTTGTCCATACTGGTTATGTCTTGTGAACATGACTAAGGTTTTGACATTCACATGGTCTGTGCCTAAGCTGGGGAAACCAGGACTGTTTGCAGGCTTGTGGACAAGTGTGTGAACTTTAGGCTGTATCCTAAATTCAGCTAAGTCAGCAAAGATGTAGACAAGGGCACAGGGACTGCCAACAACCCATGCTCTGGTTAGATCCCCAAGCTAGAAATCTGAGACTCATCTGCATGTGTGCCCTTCTGACTTCTGCCAGATACAGCCACTGATGCAAATCCATCAATGATTATGATTTTATTCAGATTTAAATGTTGAGTAATTTTGGTTGCATGAGTGAGCCAAAAATTTCTTAGGGTAGTATGTCAGCTTTCTGTACCTTTAATTTGTAACAAGGGTTTAAAGCAATACTCACAATACTTTCTGACATATTCCCTTGCAGACTTATGTTTATGTTTACCATCTACTCAATTAATTTCTGTTTATTTATAGTGAGCAATAAATATCGCATTACTTATAGGATGACCTGTAATGGTTATTGAACTGGTGATTTGGTCAGTCTCTGCTGAGAGTCTTGGTGAGAGCAGACGAATTCCCACCAGGAAAGGGCATAAAGTCATGAATAAGTATTTACCAAAGAATAGTATCTAGTGTGTAGACATTTTTAGGTGAGAAAAGCAAAGAAGTAATCCAAAATATGTTGTCACAATAAATCTATTCTTTTCATCTGTTCCTGGTTTAACATTTTCACTTGACAGATTAACAGAGATGTGTAGCATATGGATTGCTCTGCTATCAATTATTGCATGTGGTATTCAGGCCTAAAGTACATAAGTCTTTTAAAATGATCTGCAATGTAAAATTGTTAATAAATTTATCCTGCTCAGATCAATGCTTGTATTAGTGACAAGAAAATCAACTTAAGATTTAGCTAAACTCAAAGTTTCTTGAAATTCATAAGCATATGGCTAATTTTATTAATTTATTTTTTCTGCTTTCTCATTTCTGGTGTTCCTGGTTACAGCTTACACCAAAACAAAAAAAAGTACCAAAAGCTGCAGAACCCATCCCCCAGTCCTCCAAGGAAGACTTTTCACATGCTGTTTATGGCTAAAACTGCAATGAAATGCATTTTCAATTAGACACAGATGCACACTGACAACAGTATGATGACAGTTCAATTACTATAATACATTCAACACAGAATGCACTTGTGAATTTGTGGCATTTTTTTTTTAAATGACCCTATTGAGAGGTTCTATAATTTTAAGGAATATTTACCCAAGGTCCTGAATAGCTTTTACTTGTGATTTTAGACAGTGAGTGAAATCCAGGCCTTGTGAATTTAATGGAACTTTTACTATATAGGTAGTGGGTCCAATATCTGCATATTCTGATTCTCTCTCCCCAACAGACTACAAAGCTAAGAGCTTATGGGACAATCGAGGAATGTTCCTGGCACTATCCAGAGAGTCTTTCTCACAGTTGATAACGGTATTTTAGTTCTTTGTCTCAAGAATGTAATCACCGGGCTGTGGTCTTTTGTCCCGTATTGTACTATCTTTAACGACTGCAAAAAAAGAGTCTAGGTTAGGTCTTTATTTGAACTCGCAGAGTTGTCTTGTCTTTCAGCATTACCCTTTCGTTTTGCTAATTTCTGAATTTCATTTCACTATGTTTATTTTAAGCTCAAAACTAATAAAAAATATTGAGTGGGTGGTCAGAGCTGTGTTACAAGAATTTTCCAAGCAAGGCCTCTATTAAAAAAGAAGTATTTATAATTCAGTTGAAGAGAATGAATTTCAAAGCTTTGAAAAAAAATCCCTTTTTGATATGACTCATGGCCATGGTGGCAATTACAGTCATCAGATGTACTTGCAACAGATATGGGTATGTAACTAAAATCACTGTCAGATTGTAAAAATTCATGCATGTAAGGCATCTGACTGTTGAGAAGAATATCATCTCAGTAAAACAGTGAAGTACATAACATCTACTCCTGAGTGTTCAGGCCGGATGAAAGAGAACACAAGGATGCATACATAGATTTTTGGTTGAATACAGGTTGAAAATGCATGTAGAATGCTTTTGCAATGCCTTAGATACATTAATACCTCTATCCAAGTTAAAGTGAGTCTGTTATGTGGATGTGAATTGTTTAAATAGTAAAAAATTTGTATGGTTAAATTCACATGTTAACAGTTCTGGTATTTTACTCGTTCAGTACTTTCTCATAAACATTTAAGGTTAACATCTGTCTCTTAAAAATATCTTTCTGAAAAAATGCTTTTTGGAGTATACAAAAAAAAATTAGCTCAAGTCAACACCAGTTATTTGAAGTGCTGCTTGAAGCAGAATATCACATGCCAATATTGTGTTCATCTGTTGTATCTGAAGTGTGTTACAAACTTTGGAAATCACATTGCCTCAGTCATAGCAAGCATTTACTTTTTCTTCCTCCAAAAGGTAGCTTGGCTCAAGCGGCTTCTTTTAGTCATGTATTTCTTCCTTAAGGAAGGGAAATTCGATATTTTTCTTACCAGTGCTCATACTTACCATCTATGAAAACAGTTTTGCCTGGCTTTTTACAAATTCTTTTCATAGGCCTCATTGCTCTTCTATGGATACACATATTGGCCATTTCTCACATCCACAGATGCAGTGCTTTTAGACTTTACAGAAAGTAATGGTGCCTGACATTTCTAGGGTGAAAGCCTCTCTTTGGTTTTAGTGCTAATGGAAACAGACTTTTTGTTTTCTTGAAAATCCAAAGCCAGCATGTAAATGGCTATGCAGTAAACAGAACAGATTCTTTTTTAATCCCAGAAAATAGAGGAAAAAGTAAAAAACCCTCTTATTGCAAAGTTATAGGACAGCTTTGGGAAAAAAACCCAACACTTTCTCTCCAGAACTTGCTTTCTTTAATATCTATTAGATATCCGTTCATACTGAACAACTACCAATATTTATACTTGATACATAAGGAAATTTGACAATGGCATGCATTACATTAGTGGCAAAGTACTTACGGATGAGAACAAACTCAGACAGATTGGCTATAGTGATTCACAGAACCATTTTATGTTAAGATGGTGTGTTCAGATGGCTTTTATACTAAATGGAAATCTCAGTTACTTTGAATTAGTCCTACAGCAGTTCTGAAGACTAGATTCCCTACTTAGTGAAAGAAACCTGATAAATAACATTTTATTTCTGTTCATAGGAGCTAAGGATCCAGTGGAAAGAATTCTCTGTGGTTGAAAACAGGAAGAGAAACGCATGAGGCATTTTAGAGGATAGTTTGAAGGGCAGGGAGGTTTTGTAACAGAAGCTTTCCTAAAAATGGTAAATGCCTGTGCAGGCTTAGCATCTGGAAAGCAATATTTCTTGAAAAATAAGTACTGAACAATGATCCTTGGATATCATCTAATTCCTATAATAAAATATTTCCAGTGTATAGGATAACTTCTTTTGAATTCTTGCTTGAGGCCTGAAAATCTATGATATTCTCAGTGTTTGATTGCCATCATATTCATGTTAGACTGAAAGACGTTGCTAAAAGAGTGCTATTAACTCAAGGCACTAAAGCCTTAATATCCCCAAATACATATCTATTCTGCTGCATCTGTGTAACACATATGCAACAATGTAATAGGATGCATCCACACTTGATGTCGACTTCATACTTCAGCCTTTGTCAGACAGTGGCCTACGTCCATAAAAGTCATTGATGGTCAAAATTTTAAGCTGACCAGAACGTCTCAAGTTTTGTAGACAGACTAGATTTTGCACAATGCACTCAGCATTATGTCACTGAGATATTTTAATCTGGTTAAAGCAATCTGAAAAAATTCACAGTGGAATTGGAAGGCATAAAATCTAACTGAAATATCCCCATGGAACATATTAATTTACAAAAACTGCATGTTCCATCAAAAAATAATTCTGATGGAAAAAAATTGGGCAGGTCTGTTTAAAACCTTACTTCAGCTAATATGCAAGATATTTACTTCCAGGTTTTGACCTCTTAGGAAACCACATATTGACACCTCAAGTCAGAATGCCACTGATGTCAGGGGAATAGTTTCATACTATCAGCAACTGTTCAGAGATATGATTTTACAGACATAAAAGAAGCAGGCTCTGAACAACTAATTTCTTGGCTGTGCTCTTCTGGAAGTTCCAAAACCACATGAGATCATTAGGTATTCTTCTTTTGAAACCTAGGAGTCAAACAGCTTATTTTAATTCTTTCACTTAATTTTTCTCTCTTCTTGTTTCCTCTAGACTATTTCCTTCTGGTCTCCACAGTGCAAAGAGTCTCTTATGACAAATTCAAAACTCTGAGTCAATAGTCATCTAAGTATCCTCGGTCTGTGTAATGAATCTTTTAAATTTTGGATGTCTCAGATGTTAATGCTATGTCTGATACGATGTAGAGGCATTTTTAGAAGGCCATAGTCCAGCTGTCTAGATATTGAAAGCATTGCCCTAGCTACTTAGAATTCACCAGCTGCTTAGCCTCTCTCTTGCCTTTACCTTCCCCATTCACTTGGCTGTAGGAACAAATTTTTGTGGTAACCTTGATTTTATCAACAAAGCAAGGAGCTAAGCTCAACTAAGTAACTTCTTATACGGATGTGCACACACACAAAGTATGCAGTAAAACAAGAACAAGGAAGTTACACATATGGGAAACCATCAAACTCCGGAACACAGTCATTAATGCATAATTTTGTCACTCACAAAAGTCTTGGTTTTAATCTGAATTATATTGGCCATTTCAGCTCTCAGTCTTTTTAGCCTGATCAGCTTGCATGTGGCCGTTTATTGATTTCCACTAACTTGGAAAGTTTGCATTTGAGAGTTTTGCATTGTCCTTTTGTTTGTTGTTTTTTTTGATGCTCTAATGAAATTCCACTAAGGAATTTCATACTTCATTTTTCTATTATCATTTGAATACAGGCCTCTTCAAAGTCAACAACCATCAGCTGGGCACAGTTACTTCAGAGCTCATCAGGAACAGTGACAGAAGGTGTCACATTCTTGCTATAAACTGAAGACTCAAAGCTAGAATGAAAGGTTACAGCTAGAAAAGAACTCGCAGAATAAAAATGGGGTATATGCACTTACACATATGTATTCCCCAAATGGTCACACCACCGTTGTGCAACCTGGATCAATGGAAGTTGTAACATCAATGCAAACATGTTTTATGTGAAAAGGACATCTTCTCCAACACTTGACAAGATTTTCTTTTGTATGAAATGACACTGAGTGGGCCCAGAGTGATGTGAGTACTAAACACTCAACCATTTCAGTACTTCAGGGGAACAGAAAGACAGTCAAAGTCTTTACTCTGGCAAAGCACTGCAAAATACAATGGGTAGGAGTTAAAAGAGTTAAAGTGAAATTAGAAACAGGACAATAATTTTTAACAGTGAGGTAATTAATTTCTGATCCAGACTACCAAGAGAAATAAGATGATTTTGAAGGGAGATTTTGTTCCCTTCCCATCAAGATTTAGTATCTACCTCTGGACACAACTTCACTCAAACACAGAAATTTGGAAAGCATCCTGTGTTTGATTCAGGAGCCAAAACAAGGGTGTCTAATGCCATCTGAGATGCTCCAGATGTGGTCTGGTCTCCAGATGCTGTGCAAGTACAGGTCTCTCTTCATAGTGGTGTCACAGCTGCTTGTCCTGGGTGTGTGTCTCATACCCTTGGACATTCAAAAATGGTACTTGTACAATAGGGAACAAAGCTGAGCTGTTAATAGTTGGTCTTCCTGTATTAATTCTGACCATTTTCAGAAGGAAATGAAAAACAGATTGCCATTTCATTTTTCTGTTCTATAGTAGCAAACTGGCAAATCCATGGAGAGAAGCCAGTAACCTTATTCTTGGAAATCTGCAGGCAAGCATATGACATATGCTTTTTCTGAAACATTTTTAATGGGTTTATTCTGTGCTGCCTCATAACAAAGGTAGGTTCATGTCAACAGCAAGCAATCACTTAAAGCTTTGTAGAATCAATACTCTTACAAATTTAAAATGGACATGCATATGAAACTGGTTGAATCCAACCTTCATTTTTGTATTCCAGGCCAGATCAAAAATCCTTAACTAACTAGCTATCTAACGAAATTACTGACTAAAGATCAAGCAATGGACACATTATTCCTCTGTTGCAATTCTTATTTGGATTATTTATTAATTTTTGAGTAATGCTATTCATCCAGGAGCGCTCTGTAAAAATGTAAGTGTTTTATTATTTATTTATGTAGTGACTCACTATTTATTGTGAGTCAGGAACAAAGAGTGAAGCAGCAGATTCAAGACTTTTTGGCTATAATGTGCTGCTTTCTAGATAATGGGCTGTCTTTGTGTTATAATGAAAAGCAAACATATCATTAAGAAAAAGCTCCATAAAAACTGCCTGTCATATATCTTAAGCTTCATTAGTTTAGATTAATGACTTACTTGATATAAACGACAATAGGTGAAGCAAATGTTTGTTTATTTATTGACAATTCAGTGTAACTGTGACATGCATAAACAGGGTTCCTCCTGATTAGTTCCATGTTTTGAAGTAACTTTGTGTTATAAAACTTGTTAACTACAGTATCATTTTATTGAACCATGCTCTGTGAATGATGTGATCTACATTGAAAGGCATCAATATTGCAGCCATTTCTGGCAGGCATTGGAGCATTATGCACACAGATTGGAGTAGATATCCATTGTACAAATCCATGGACCCAGAAAATGTCCAGTTATGAGACTGCACAGAGAGGACAATGTTCTATTCATAATATCTGTAGTGCAAGGTCAGAGAACAAAACTTGAACTAAGTGTAAGGTTCAGATTAGTTTCACAGTTTTGCAGCGGATCTCCTTGAAAGTTAGGACTCTGAAAGCACTGGTCCTTTCCCAGAGATCCCAGGCAACGGTTCATAGCACACAGCATAGCATTTCTATGAATAAGTAGTCGGGAATTGATTTCCAGTGTGAAGCTCCTGTAAAGCTCAGTCAGAAGGCAAAGGAGAGAATGGTACAAAGGACGTCACATGAGCCTTTTTCAGAAAATGCTTGTGGAGTGGTAGTACAAAGATGTTGAATTTTGACATGTTTTTTGCTTGGATAAAATAATTTGTATTTAGAATAAATTACAATTTGGAAGCTCTAATCCCATAGCACCATTGACATCCTGTAGTTTCCCCCATTAATGCTCCTGAAAGCACCTAGCTAGAAATGGGTTTCTTTAAGAGTAGTAATTTTAGGCAGAACGGGTAGAGTTATCTCTTACTATGCCAGTTTCACGCTTTTCATCACAAAGATCTGTTTTCAATGACTTCTAAATTTGCCAACTTGTCTGGGCTGATATTTTACATCTTGAATGTTGAATTCAGGTTGCAATTCTCAGAAAAAGCCAACTCAAATAGTTCAATTAAGCTGACATAAGGATCAAAAGTAAAGGTCGAAGAAGGGGTCAAAGAAGGGATGAATGGGAAAAAGACCCTTTGCCCAATATGCACACTGCTGGATGAACACAAGTGTCCCGAATCTCATTATTGTTCTGCTGCTAGAAAAAATGACAATGTGATGGCAAACTGTTATCTCAGGGCTCCATAGCTCATCTGTAAGAACTCCATTGCTGCTATCTACTCTCTGCTAAAACCTCCAAAGCTCTTCTCCAGCTGTGTCATTTGTTGACACAGGACAAAATTTCCTCCAGTTTCTTCTTATAAAAAACCCAAGAGGTCACACATAAAAACACACAGAAGGAATGCTAATAAGATAACAAAACTAAAACTTTTTTCCTTCTAAAATGGGAGCAAAAAGCCTTCAAGAAAATATGGTAGTCCAAGTCAATCAAATTGTAAAAGGAACATTCACTAAGGTGATGCTATTGGAGAAAAAAAAATCTCAAAATTAATTCTTTGTGACAACGTTTATTCCAGAAGAGATCAGAGAGATTCCTGCTCCAGAACTATTCTTTTCCAGAGGATAAGCCCACGAGATTGTTTCCCTCAAGAATTCTTAAGCGACTGAAATAAGCAACTGCTGAACTATTAACGCTGAAAAAAATTTGTCATTTAAATGAATTGTGTTACCTGAAGAATGGAAAGTGGTAAAAAATACACCAATGTTTTATACGATTTTCTAGATTAACTCAGACAATTACAAAATGATAAAGTATATTTGTATAAGAGTAAATTTGTAAGAATTTACATTCTGTAAGAACAGACTGAGTAATAAAATAGCAAATATGATATACCAGGGAAAAGCCAACATAGCCTTTGCAATAGAGTAGTCATGACTCATGTATCAGTTAGACATCTTTAGAGGAGCCACAAAGCATATGATTCAGGTGATGTAATGTAGAGGTATTTTCAAAAAACTTTTGAGAAGGTCTCATTGCAAAATCACTGAAAGACACTAAGCTGTCATGGGGTAAAAGAGAATGTCCTGTGGTGGATTAAGAGTTAGTTAAAACATAAGAAACAGATGGTAGGAGTGGGTAGTTGGTTTTCAGAAAGAAAGGAGCTCAAGCATGTTCTACATGTGAAAAATCTGCCTTTCAACATATTCATAAATGGATATCACTTGAATGATAAGGAAGCAAAATCTGAAAATGATACAGAATTAATTGGGATAATCGAATGCTGATTATGAGAAGTTGTGAGGGAACTCAAACTTGTAAGTAGATTATAAAAAGATAGATGAAATTAAATGTTAGAAAGTGGAATATAAAACTTAGGAAAAGAAATAACCTACATGTATTAATATATGATGGCCTTCACTTTAGTTCCCGTCATTCAGGAAAGAGGACTTGAAGTCACTGCAAACCGTTCTTCAGAACAACAGCTCAGAGTTAAGTGTTGTCTATAAATGAAACTAAAATGTGAAGAATAATTAGGAAAATAATTAGGAGCCTAACAGAATGCGTAATCATGTCTTGGTGTGTATTAAACATCTATTAATATTTCAAGATTTCATTTTTTTTAATTTAAGAAATGGAGATTGTGGTCCTGGGCATGTGATAGTAAAAGAAAAAGGTATAATAGAATTACCAAGGATCCAGACAAAGACAACAAAAATAAACAGAGATGTGTGTGTGTGTGTATTGTCTTTCATACAGCTACAGAGCAAATGAAAAAATAATCTGAATTTGGAACAGAATGGTGACAAAGAGTATGAGAGAAATTTGTAGAGAAGATCAATAGCAAACAACTCCTCACAGTACAGGTAACACCACCAAATGAAATTGTCAAAGTAGATTTGAAAGACACGGAAGGTGTATTTTTCATGCACAAAAGCTATACTTTTCTAAACAAGTTTAGAAGGGGATCAGAGAAATTCATGCAGGCTAGATGCACTGTTGGCTAATACACATGATGAGTTGTAACCTCTAGAATAAGTCAGAAGTCAGTCAGCTATTGATGGAGGTTGGCTGTCCTGGTTTCAGCTGGGATAGAGTTAATTTTCTCCACAGAAGCTAGTGTGAGGCTATGTTTTGGATTTGGGATGAGAAAATGTTGATAACGTGCTGATGTTTTGGGTTGTTGCTGAGCAGTCAAGGACAGTCCAGCTTTCCATGCTGGGCTGCCAGCGAGAAGGTTGGGGGTGCACGGGAAGCTGGGAAGGGACACAGCTGGGACAGCTGACCCAGGCTGGCCACAGGGACATTCCATACCATATGACATCATGCTCAGTATATAAAGCTGGGATGAAGAAGAAGGAGAGGGTAGAGGGACGTTCGGAGTGATGGCGTCTGTCTTCCCAAGTAACCGTTACGCGTGATGGAGCCCTGCTTCCCTGGAGATGGCTGAACACCTGCCTGCCCATGGGGAGAGGTGAATTAATTCCTTGTTTTGCTTTGCCTGCATGCGCGGCTTTTGCTTTCCCTATTAAACTGTCTTTATCTCAAACCATGAGTTTTCTCACTTTTACTCTTCTGATTCTCTCCCCTGTCCCACGGTGGGGGAGTGAGCGAGCAGCTGCGTGGGGCTTAGTTGCTGGCTGGGGTAAAACCATGACATTGGCTCACTCTCTACACACACTCCCCAATGGAGACATGGGACTAGGCTCACCTTTGGTGTCACCTTTTCTGGCAACATTTACATTCAATATTTACATTCAATATTCAGAAATGAGGAAACTGGAAAACTAAGGTTCACAGTGCAAATTTAATTAAAAAATCCTTTTTGAATAAGTATTGTGATATCTATTATGTGCTGTTTTGCCCTTTTCATCTCCTGCAGTGCCCTTCCATTCTCAGGATAAGTCTGGGAACGTTTTGGGAATGGAGCAATGCTGTGTACAAAGGTGGCTGTGGCAGAACTTATTTTCACCAGTTGCAGTTGTCTGGTAACCAACACAGAGAACTGCACGAAAACACTGAACCAAATAAGGCAAAAGTCCCTTGAATGCAGCCTGGAGAACACTTTCATACAGTTCCTTGGCTTGTGTGTTTATCACAGAATCACAGAATGGTAGGGGTTGGAAGGGACCTCTGAAGATCATCTGGTCCAACCTCCCTGCCAAGGCAGGGTCATCTAGGGCAGGTTGCACAGGAACGCGTCCAGTTTGGTTTTGAAGGTCTCCAGAGAAGGAGACTCCACAACCTCTCTGGGCAGCCTGTTCCAGTGCTCCATCACCTTCACAGTAAAGAAGTTTTTCCTCATGTTGAGGTGGAACTTCCTGTGCTGCAGTTTATGCCCATTGCCCCTCGTCCTGTCACTGGGCACTACTGAAAAGAGACTGGCTCCATCCTCCTGACAGCCACCCTTCAGATATTTATAGACATTGATAAGGTCCCCTCTCAGCCTTCTCTTCTCCAGACTAAACAGCTCCAGATCTCTCACCCTTTCCTCATACGAGAGGTGTTCCAGCCCCTTAATCATCCTCATAACCCTCTGTTGGACTCTCTCCAAAAGTTCCCTTTTTCTCTTGAACTGGGGAGCCCAGAACTGGACACAATACTCCAGGTGAGGCCTCACCAGCACAGAGTAGAGGGGGAGGATAATCTCTCTCCACCTGCTGGTCACAGTCTTTTTAATGCATCCCAGGATACCATTGGCCCTCTTGGCCACCAGGGCACATTGCTGTCCCATGGATAACTTGTTTTCCACCAGGACTCCAAAGTCCTTCTCCATGGAGCTGTTTTCCAGCAGGTCAACACCTAACCTGTACTGGTGCATGGGGTTGTTCCTCCCCAAGTGCAGAGCTCTACACTCATTAAATTTCATGAGATTCCCCTCCGCCCAACTCTCCAGTCTGTCCAGATCCCGTTGAATGGCATCACAGCCTTCTGGTGTATCAGCCACTCCTCACAGTTTTGTATCATCAGCAAACTTGCTGATGGTACGTTCCAACCCTTCATCTAGGTCATTGATGAAGATGTTGAACAAAACCAGACCCAATATCCTTGGGGAACACCACTAGCTACAGGCCTCCAACTGGACTCTGCGCTGCTGACCACAATCCTTTGAACTCTGTTGCTTAGTTTATGCTCTAGGTAGGCAGATACCTACAAATCTCCTGCCTTTGAACTGTATAGCAACTGTGGCGTAATTGCATCCAACCTATGGCTGTTAGATGGCAGCACAGTTTCCATATCCTGTGCCCTGTTTGTGCACTGAAACCCTTTTCTCAGAGGGACTTAAATCTAGACCATTTGGACAAATTTAGGCTCCCAACCAAGAGGACATATCACAGAAACATTAAGGTTGAAAAAGACCTTTAAGATCATCATGTCCAACCATCAACCCAATACCACCATGCCCACTAAAACGTGTCCTGAAGTGCCACGTCCACACTTTTTTTAGTACTTCTGGTGATGGTGACTCGACCACCACCCTGGGCAGTCTCTTCCAACGATTGACCATTCTCTACGTAGAGAAATTTTTCCTAATATCTAGCCTAAACCTCCCCTGGCACAACTTGAGGCCATTTCCTCTTGTTTCATTGCTAGTTACTTGGGAGAAGAGACCAACACCCACCTCACCACAACCCCCTTTCAGGTAG
>NW_010555615.1:61854-62236 GCF_000687285.1 Phaethon lepturus
TTCCCCAGATTGAACAATCCCACCCCCCTCAGCCTCTCCTCGTAAGAACTGTACACTAGATGCTTCAACAGCTTCATTGCCCGTCTTTGGACACGCTCCAGCAACTCAACATCCTTCTTGTAGTACTCTAGGAGCCAAAAACTGAACACAAGATGTGAGGTGCGGCTTCACCAGTGCCGAGTACAGGGGCACAATCACTTCCCTACTCCTGCTGGCCACACCATTTCTGATGCAGGCCAGGATACTGCTGGCCTTCTTGGCCACCTGGGCACACTGCTGGCACATGTTCAGACAGCTGTCAACCAGCACCCCCAGGTCCTTTTCTGCTGGGCAGCTCTCCAGCCACTCTTCCCCAAGCCTGTAGCGTTGCATGGGGTTGTTG
>NW_010555615.1:62513-70840 GCF_000687285.1 Phaethon lepturus
CTTGGTGTCATCTGCAAACTTACTGAGGGAGCACTCAATCCCCTCATCCAGATCATCAATAAAGATATTGAACAAGACCGGCCCCAGAACTGAGCCTTGGGTAACACCGCTTGTGACCGGCCGCCAACTGGATTTAATGCCATTTACCACAACTCTCTGAGCTCGGCCATCCAGTCAGATTTTTACCCATTGAAGAGTGCACTTGTCTAAGCCATGAGGCACCAGTTTCTCCAGAAGAACGTTGTGGGAGACAGTGTAAAAGGCTTTACTAAAGTCCAGGGAGACAACATCCACAGCTTTTCCCTCATTCACTAGGTGGGTCACCTGGTCATAGAAGGAGATCAGGTTGGTCAAGTAGGACCTGCCTTTCATAAACCCATGCTGACTGGGCCTGATCACCTGGCTGTCCTATTCTTATCCCTCTTTGCTTTTAATATACCCTTATGCTACACAGCTCAGAAGTTGGTAAGTGGGTCTGACACTCAGTAGAACCAGCTGATAGATGAACTGTACCTTGACTTGTTTGCATACTTGCGCTCTTGCTTGTTCTCTGTGCTGTGCTGCCGTAGGAGCCCTGCAGTCAACTGCTGGAACACTCCTCCGCCAGCTCCCTCAGTACTTTTGGGTGGAAACCATCAGGCCCCATAGACTTGTGAGTGTCCAGGTGGCATAGCAGGTCCTTAAGTGCTTCCTCCTGGATTATGGGGAGTATGTTGTGCTCTCCATCCCTGTCTTCCAGCTCAGGGAGCTGAATCCCCTGAGGATACCTGGTCTGGCTATTCAAGACTGAGGCCAAGAAGCATTAAGTACCTCAGCCTTTTTCCTCATCCTTGGTGACAATGTTCCCCCCCACACCCAATAAGGGATGGAGATTCTCCTTGGCTCTCTTCCTGTTGTTAATATATTTATAAAAACATTTTTTCTTGTCCCTTACAACTGTGGTCAGGCTGAGCTCTAGCTGGGCTTTTGCCTTTCTCATTTTCCCTCTACATGACCTAACGAGATCCTTGTACTTTTCGTGAGTTGCCTGACCCTTCTTCCAATGGTGATAAACTCTCCTTTTTTTCCCTGAGTCCCAGCAAAACCTCCCTGTTCAGCCAGGCTGGTTGTCTTCCCCACCAGTTCTTCTTACGGCACATGGGGACCGCCTGCTCCTGCGCCTTTAAGATTTCCTTCTTGAAGACTGTCCAGCCTTCCTGGACCCTTTTGCCCTTCAGGACTGTCTCCCAAGGGACTCTCTCAACCAGTGACCTGAACAGGCTTAAGTCTGCCCTCCAGAAGTCCATGGTAGCAGTTTTACTGACCCCCCTCTTTACTTCACCAAGAATCGAGAATTCTATCATTTCATGGTCGCTCAGCCCAAGATGGCCTCTGACCACCACATCTCCCACATATCTGCAAAATGACAGGAAGTCACATCAAATTGGATTTTTCATAACTCATCACTAATTTTTACTGCAGTAGCAGGGAATCTGATTTAGAAAAGTACTAGGAACTCGCAACTTCAGCTAAAGTCAATAGGATTATGTAAGTTGCTATATGACGTTAAGTGCTCTGAGGAGTCTGATCTTCCTGTGTCTCAAATTCTGCCTGCTAATCAGTGGAAATATTTACTTTCACATATGTGTTCAGGTACTCTGGCTATAATATAATATTCACGCCACTCTTCAGCTCACAAAGATGTTGTGAAAATAAATTAATTAATATTTATACATCACTCAGTTGTGGAAGTGATGAATGTCAGTGAAAAGAAAAATTCATTTGTTTGTTTTCAAGTCTACATTTTAGCAATGAATATGGCCTGAGGTTGCAGACTGAACAATAAGGAAAAACACAGAATATTCATTAGATAATTCCTAAGACCATTTTGCATGCTGAATGAGGTAGGTGGTGTGTGAGGAATTATTTTGTAATTGTATAATAAAGACAATGATAGAAAAATGCGCACACAATGGCAACCTTAATTCTGACATTTCCTAACTACTGAGGGCTTGCTTTGAAAGTCTGTTTTTTTGAACTTGTGATTTGCTTTGTGTGTAATATAAATGAGGTTTATATCAGCATTGATTGTTAGAAATTTTTATATATATCCATCTCACACTTCTACTGTAACATATTTATATAAATTGAAAATAAACATATTCTAAGGCAATTTTAGAAACATTCACATTTTATGGTTTAGCCAGTCCAGAGTAGTGCTAGATTTCTGCATAATAATATCATCACATTCAGAGGAAATAGAGAGTTTGATGGTGGATGGTCTATTGCAGATCAGTGAAAACAAAAAGATTGGTTTTCACCTTCATATAAGGTCTATATTTAGTAGAGTGTGACAATGCCATCACATCATACAGAAAAAAATGATAAAAACAAGACTCTACATCCAGGCCACTTATCTTGAAAATAATTTACTTTCTATTATACAATAGCGGTGAGAAAAATGTTTTCTGGGGATTTTTAATATTTGTAAACTATACTTCCATTTCCAGTCTCTTGGGCAGCAAAAGCACATACTCTGTTTCAGCAGGTAGAGTCTGAATAATATTATTTGCATTTTTAAAAAAAATAACGGGTACTAACACAATCACAATAACCCAGAGAAGAAACAACAAAATCTGCTAATAATTCACCATTCTCCAACATGGCTTCCTTCTATGACATCCTAGCAGACTCTGGTCCAAAGATTTAAGAGGAGGAGATTAGGATAGAAAGATTTAAAAAATTTCTTCAACTCCAAGATGCAATGAGAAGTGTGGTCATCTGCTGCCTTTACTGTTTTCACATCATGCTGATCTGAAGAAACTTGATCTCTTAACACTTCTAAAGTTTCTCAGGCAACATAGAAAAAAAATACCATTCCATATTCTTCTGTCCTTCAAATGACAGTCCTAGAGGAAATTGGCTTATCCCTGTAGGAGATTGTTAATGAACTTGATCAAGGGACAGCGAATATGAATTTTTATGTATTATGTGTAGCGTTTGTTTTCTTAAATTAATAACTGCAATTTATCCTTTCTTTCTCTAGTCCTCTTTTATGTGGTTGCTAGCTATTTTGTATCACAAGCATCTGGAAGATAAATGTTCAGAGCATGAAATATTACCTTCATCCCCTATCCATGCCTCAGATCATACACCCAGGTTAATGACAAAATAATATGTCCCAGGATTCTTGGCTCTTCTGATTCACACTGATTATGACCCAAATCTGATGTGATGCACTCTTTGCCATATAGCTGTCCTTTGAGGCAAAATCTCAACCAAATCCCTGCAGTGAGCTGCTGCTATTGTCTTCAGCATACACCAGCACCAGCAGGAAGGCACAGACCTCCCCACATGGCAGCAGTGCAGTGTCCCTGTCCAGAGGAAAACAACTCTTTCTAGCTGTTGTGGTTTAACCCCAGCTGGGAACTAAACACCAGAAAGCCGCTCACTCACTTCTACCTGATGGGATGGGGCAGAGAATTGGAAGGGTAAAACTGAGAGAACTCATGTGTTGAGATAAAGACAGCTTAATAGGTAAAGCAAAAGCTGTGCACGCAAGGAAAGCAAAACAAGGAATTAATTCACTACTCCCCACCGGCAGGCAGGTGTTCAGCCATCTCCAGGAAAGCAAGGTGCCATCATGTGTAACGGTTACCTGGGAAGTCAAAACACCATAACTCTGAATGTCCCCCCTTCCTCCTTCCTTCCCCAGCTTCATATGATGAGCATGATGTCATATGGTATGGAAAATCCCTTTGGGCAGCTGGGTTCAGCTGTCTCAGCTGCATCCTCTCCCAACTTCTTGTGCACCCCCAGCATACTTGCTGTTATGGGTGGTGTGAGAAGCAGAAAAGACCTTGACTCTCTCTCCCATACCTCTTGAGGGCATGGACTGCAATATGGGGCCTGGAGAAGATCACGTTATGACCACCTGAGGAACATGAACATGCACAAGCCTGTGGGACCTGATGAGATGCATCCCTGAGTTCTGAGAGAATTGGCTTACATAGCTGCCCAGCCACTCTCCATCATATTTGAAAACTCATGGCAGTCAGGTGAAGTCCCTGGAGACTGGAAAAAGGGAAACATTGCACCTATTTTTTAAAAAAGGTAGCAGGGAGGACCCTGGGAACTACCAACCTGTCATCCTTACTTCTGTGCCTGGGAAGGTCATGGAAGAGATCTTCCCAGAAGCTCTGCTAAGGCACGTGGAGGACACGGAGGTGATTCAAGACAGTGAGCATGGCCTCACCAAGGGCAAGTCCTGCCTGACCAACCTAGTGGCCTCCTAGTATGGAGTGACCACATCAGTGGACCAGGGAAGAGCTACGGATGTTGTCTAGCTGGACTTCTGTAAGGTGTTTGACATGGTCCTCCACAACATCCTTCTTTCTAAATTGGCGAGATATGGATTTGATGCGTGGACTGTTCGGTGGATGAGAAATTGGTTGGCTGGTCACATCCAGAGGTAGTGGTCAACGGCTCAATGTCCAGATGGAGACTGGTGATGACTGATGTCCCTCAGGGGTCCGTATTTGGACCAGTACTCTTTAACATCCTCATCAATGTCATAGACAGTGGGATTAAGTGAACCCTCAGCAAGTTTGCAGATGACACCAAGCTGAGTGGTGTGGTTGACACACCTGAGGGATGGGATGCCATCCAGAGGGACCTGGACAAGGAATGGGCCCATATGAACCTCATGAGGTTCAACAAGGCCTAGTGCAGGGTTCTGCACTTGGGTTGGGGCAGCCCTGCCAAGAAGGAATTGGGTGTACTGGTGGATGAAAAGCTGGACATGAGCTGGTAATGTGCGCTTGCAGCCCAAAAGGCCAACCATATCCTGGGCTGCATCAAAAGCAGTGTGGTCAGCAGGTCGAGGGAGGTGATTCTGACCCTCTGTTCCTCTCTGCTGAGACCCCACCTGGAGTATTGTATCCAGCTCTAGAGCCCTCAACACAAGAAAGACATGGGCCTGTTGGAGAGGGTCCACAAGAGGACCACAAAAATGACCGGAGGGATGGTTCACCTCTTCTATTGAAGAAAGGTTGAGAGAGTTGGGGTTGTTCAGCCTGGATGAGAGGAGGCTCCAGGGAGACCTTATTGCAGCCTTCAAGTACTTAAAGGGGGCTTCTAAGAAAGATGGGGACAGACTTTTTAGCAGGGCCTGTAGTGACAGGACAAGGGGTAATGGTTTTAAACTAAAAGAGGGTAGATTTAGACTAGATAGAAGGACAAAATTTTTGACAATGACGGTGATGAAACAGTGGCACAGGTTGCCCCAATAGGTAGTAGATGCCACATCCCTGGAAATATTCCAGGTCAGGTTGGACGGGGCTCTGAGCAACCTGATGTACCTGAAGATGTCCCTGTTCATTGCAGGGGGGTTGGACTAGATGATCTTTAAAGGTCCCTTCCAACTCAAATTATTCTATGATTCTATAACAGTTTGTAAGCACCGTTCAACAATAACGAAAACATCTCTATATTATCAATACTGTTTTCAGCACAAATCCAAAACACAGCCCCATACTAGCTACTATGAAGAAAATTAACTCTATCCCAACCAAACCCAGCACACTAGCTCCAGCAGCTACAAATCCTCTGGTCTCAGATGTAGTAAGGTTTATAACCCTTTCTAACCCAAACCAAAACCTATTTAACTGACTTTAAATCACACTTACAGCCAGTATAAATTCATGATCCTTTTCAAATCCTATTAAATCACTGGTCTCAGTGATTTTGCTGGCATGGGAAGAGCCAAGGAAGCTCAGTGCATATTAGGATGTGGATCCCTAACTGTGAAAGAATGATCTCGGGGACCAGGCAACTAAGACAGGTGTGTGTTAAAAGGTCCAGCTCCATTCTCTGTCTGGTTTGGGAATGTTCCTGTTCCAGTGTGGCACAGGGGAAGAGATTCAGCTAGATGTCTAGGATTTATCTGTTGTGATGTCTATAGACAGATATTTTGCCCTACATGGCCCAAGTAAACTAATTTGCCTTCAACTCTCAATAGCCCCATTTGAGAACACATCCATGAATCCTTTGCTCTAAAAGGGAAGTGAAAGTTGGATAGCTCAGCCACATGGAGATGTAGGTATGCACTGAAACTTTGTAAGGCCAGCTCTTTACTGGTTTAAATGAGCATGCATCAATGCCTTCAAGGAAACAATGACAATTTACATTAGCTGAGGATTCAGTATCTAGGGTGATATATTGAAATGACGGGAATTTTTTCCCCCATCACTCAGGTGCCTAAATCAGCTGCCAAACTGGGAGAAAGGAAAGTCTTCCTCTTAAAGGGTGACTCTGAATCTGAACCTGATATTGCTGTGCCAAACTGCTGCCCAAAGGAGCCCATTCCTGTCCCTTCATCAAATCTCAGGGAATCTGGTCTACTGCATGGGGTACAGTAAGTGCTAAAGCTGAGGGGATTGATTTACCCCATGAGGAAGGCTTTTAACTGGAAATTATGTTAGAGAATCTCCTCGGTCAAAGAGGATAAAAATATACATCAGCCTCTTCGGCTGAAAGACCCATCTTATAGCATCTAATCAAGTGACTAATCATGCTGAAACTTACAAAGTCTGCAAAATGGCCTGCTTGATAAACAACATCATGTTTAATAAATATGATATAAATTATTTGCCCATTGAGAAAGAACAATAGAACATATCTAATTCATTTTAGTTTGGAAATGAAAGAATGACTTAGAAGCCACAAACTGATTAGCAAACAGGAAATGGAGAAAGACCTCTGAGTTGTAATTTTTTGACAATATTCTACAGTTAATCTCTTTGAAAAATAATGGAACCAGGCTTTAATATTAACCTGTCATTGCACTGCAAAAGGATCTAGAGAGAACAGTAAGCATTATCAATGAAATTAATCTAATGACATTTTATTGTTGCCACAGACAAGAAATCCAGAGATTCAGCAGACAAAAGGAAAATATTCCAGATTTTCTTACTAAATTATGCAGTTGCAACAGTTTTATAGATTGTAGTGTAAGGTAAATATTGTGTTATTTCAAATTTAAAAGCTAAATTTTCATAAAAGCCCTGTTTAGCTTGGTTGTGTGATCCCTCCTTGCTGCCAGAATAAATTTCAGTATTGCTCTTTGCAAACAGGACACTTAATATTTCTCACTACGCTGTTAAAACTCCCTGCCACTACAACACAGGCATGTAAGCAGTGTGAGATGCTCAGAACTTAATTCAAAGCTTTTTAAACCCCCCTTATATTAGCTTGAGTTTATCTTTATTAAAAATGTAACATTTATTTTATAAAACTATTAGTGGTCTAATATAGTTTAAATTACTGCCTCCAAATAAGATCCTAAAAGAAAAATACATCATTCTATTGAGATGGTGAATAAAAACAAATCTCAAAATAAGAACAAATGGAGGTATTATCTCATGAGAAAAAGTATTCTGAATCGATCTATTAATTCGCAGCTTGAAATGTGCCACTATTGTACTTCCAGTTGATTATGTGTCTTGTTATCACTTACTCCAGTTGATCCAAATTGAGTGCTTCTGACATTTGCCAAGTTATTCACATATTCCACTGCGCAGCAGGGAAAACCTTGTTAATGAAGAAATAACAAGCAGAAGAACTGAATAAATATTTAGTTGATTGTAAAGAGGTACAGTTGCTGGTATTTAAATGCTGAAAAAAACCCCAAACAAACCACAGTAGCACGTCTGCTCATGTCCTCTAGAAAGGAGTGCTGGTGGTGCTTCTCTCTGTGCCACAGGGCACTTTCATTTCCTGATTCTATTATATACTAAGTGGCCACCTGAACCTGCCAATGAACTTGTTCTATTGTGTTTTTCTATTTTTAATCTGAGAGGAGTAAACACATTTCTCATCAGATGTGTCACACACTGCTCTACATTGGTGAGATTTATGAAGGTGTCACTGAGTTATTACAAAGCCATTCATTTATAAATAGGTGTCCATTCTTCAGGAAATAAAAAATAATAGGAGTATTTCCACCATTTCACAAAATCTGTATTGTAAGAAGGATGCCCATTTGTGTTTCTTTCTGACTACACTACACTGGTGTAATTTGTTTTTTGTCCTTCCCCCCATACCCATTACTTCAAGGTGTTCTCTCTACTTTATGATTATGTTCAGTCAGATTCATGCATTGAGTGGCTAGCAGTAGTACAGCAAGGAATATAACAACTATTTCAATAGTCATTTACACACCAAAAAAAAAAAATCTCAAGAAATTTTCTTTTTAACCAGCCAGGCTTGCAAACTCTGAGTCAGCTGTACTGCTTTGTATAGTTTATTTTCATGGTCTTTAGAATCACAGAATCACTAGGTTGGAAAGG
>NW_010555616.1:0-47588 GCF_000687285.1 Phaethon lepturus
AAATAAAATAAAATAAAATAAAATAAACTTTGCATGCCAGTATTCAGACTACATCTCTCCCCTCATAATTCCTGGGCCGCAGAATCACACTCATCTCTTCCAGTCCCCACATTCACATCCCAAAGACCTGCTGAGCTCCAGTCAGTAATGCTAGAGATAGTGGTAGTTGTGACAGCCCCAAGTGCTCCAGGAGAGCCCAAGGTGACTCTGACCATGAGAGATCATGGCACAGTAAACCCATGACTTGGAAATAAAAGCAAGTTATAGTTTCTTTTTCTTTTTCAGTAGAAATTAAGATCTACAGGAAAAAAATATTCCACATTTAGAAAACTACAGGAGGTTATTCAACAGCTGTCTCCTGCTCAGAACTTTAATCTGATTGAAATATTGAAGCATTAAAAAAACAACATGCATCTACAGAAAAAAAGACAGAATCTTGGACTTCATTAATTTCCTGCTTTGATGATATAGCCTTGCCTGGTTGTGGCCACTTGAATGCAATGATACAAAGATGTCTTACTGGGAAAACATGAGTATGACCTCACTGTTTCTTCTTATAACCTTACTGAAGAAGTCAAGTTAGCTGGGCAGCTCCAGTCAGCCACAACTGTGCTGTTTCTTTCTTCAGAGCCCTCACACCTTTACTTACAGAGATTCAAATGGATTTTGAATTTCCACACACGATGCTAAAATTTGACATATTGGTGACTTGTGAGCACCAGAAAAAATGCAGAAAAAGTGATGTTTTAATGGCATTTCTGAATTTGATCTAACTGGAAGAAAGAAGTACCAGAAAATCTGTTCCTAGGAAGCTTCTGTTCTCTAACCCTGTGAGCTCTGGAGGAATATCAGAAATTGTGAGCACTTTTACAAACTCTTTTCTTGCATATTTTGGTTATATCTCACCTATTTGTTATGCTTGAAGTCCACTCAAAGACTAGACTCTTTCTCTCCCTGCTGTACTGTGCTCTTACCCCTCCTGCAGCATCCATGTGCTAACAAGTGCATTCTACCCTGGTGTCATGCACTGAGGTAGAGCTGTGGTGTCACGTAGTACCATGCGTGGTCATACTCAGAGCAGTCTGCTGCTGGCTTCTGAGTCAGCCACATGGACAGAAAATGGGTGAGGCAAGTAGACAAAACGAATGCGTACAGCTGCTCCAGAGACATCATCTTCTGTGCAGATGATGGTTAACTGCCATGACATTGTGTTCCACAAGCACAGGAGAAAATATTGCTGAAACTTTCTAGCATGATACGTGCCAGTCTGTACAGCTATGAGGAAACAGGGTCACAAGGGTCTTCTGTTTTTTTCCATAGCATCTGAGAGTCTTTCATGTAAAATCAGCAGTAATTTCAAAGTTCCTGGTGGACTTCACAGAGTCAGCAAAATGTTTGGACTAGCTAAGGTATTAAAAAACTTACATATGTACAGACTTGATGCTCACTATCTTTCGCTGGTGGAATATGCTTAGGAATTTCAGGATGTGTGGTGTGATTTATCCTCCGCAAGAGTTGCGGGGGTATTCACTAGTCAACAACAATTTATTGTACTCCCATATGGAAGAATAGAATTTGGAAAGAGATAAGAGAAGAATGGGGCCTATTAGAAGATAAGGATCATGATTCCCCATCCTCCTCCTAGGAGATTTTATTCAGACCTGCATTTTGGATATAACTCACAGAATATGTATAAAATTAGGGCCATCCCATTGAAGGAGAGGAAGAGGGAATTGGAGTTATATCCCTGGAGTAAAATTCAATCGCTCTGGACTTGTATAGCTTCATTGTACGTGGCAGTTCCAGCCATCATTGATCCCAGCAGGAAGGGGAGGATGAGTATTTCAGAGCAAAAGGGGAAAGAAATCAAATCCAGATAGAACAAGATCACACATTTCAATTTGCATCTGTATCATCTTTGAAGTTGTGGTTGCAATTATTGAACGGAGATGACTGGAAATGTCTTTCATACCAAAATGACTTGGTTGCACAGAGTTTCTCTTTTAGCATGTCAAATCAATTAGCTGGTGTTTGGACAATGCTTTGAAAAGAGGAAGCAAGATATTATATACACACACACATGCACATGTGTATCCACACAACCTCCTGTGCAATTAGTATTTGTAAGAAATGGAAATTGATGTTTTAACTAGCAGAAGAAACATACAAAGCAGATATTTAAGGCCTAAGTTACTTTGCGGATTTTATTAAACTTATCAGAACAAAGAGACGAAATCACTTTTGAAAAAAAAAACACAAAAGGAATGACAGCAATATGCTGAAAAATAAAAGACTTTTAAAGTTTTTGCTTTAAACCAAGTTTATTACTTTGCAGATTTTATTAAACTTATCAGAACAAAGAGATGAAATCACTTTTGAAAAAAAAAAACCACAAAAGGAATGACAGCAATATGCTGAAAAATAAAAGACTTTTAAAGTTTTTGCTTTAAACCAAGTTTAAAACTATACAGGTGACAGAATAAATCTGCAGCTCACTACAGTCTTATAGGCATTAGAAAGTAATGCTTGTGTGTGTCTTATTTCATCCTTACATTGTGTTATATCAAGTTGCAAGACTTGTGGTACCAAGGCAAGTGTTGTATTTTGTTTTACTTACCATGTCATAGTGAAAAATAAATGGCAGCATGGAGAATTAATGTCATATTAATATATGTCATAATGTCCATATGTCAGCACAAGTCAAATAATGAAGTAAGAAATATGTAACAGTTCTTGATGATACTTACTTACATAGATATGTCTTTTTTTCCCCTCTCTGTTCTTTCCAATTTCATCACCACTCTCCACTGGCTATGTCAGTGACAGAATTTAGCTAGGTGAAAAATATGGTGAAATTTTTAAAAATTGTAGTGCCAGATTGCTACAAAATACCCTGTGATTCAAGAAAACTAGGCAGATCTTTGACATCTGTTAGATTCAAGGTGCTCTTGGTTGACACACTTTAGTGTCTTATATTGTAGATTTAAACCAAACCTCTTGCTCCAGTGTATTATTCTGTAAGTTTTTCTATAATCCTCCATCCACTGGGCTCTATAAAGTTACTCCTGTCAGTGCAAACACGTATATAGAAGGAAATAATTTGTCTCTTCTGACAAATCACTCTAGGCTGATGAACAGAAATTTATAATTCAGATCTCAACCAGAAAAAAAACTTTATTACCTTGGAGTAATATTTGTGCATTTTGTTAATGTGATGTCATAATGACAAATTGTACTGAAGATACGCAGACAATGAGGGTGTGCCTACATTAGCACTTCAATTTGGCTCAAGAGGACGCTTCTGAAGTGAACATTCTAATACCCCCCAACAACACTTGTGTTTCACATCACAGAGAGTCTGAGCGAGCACGCACTGTGTTCCCCTTACATGAAACAAAACCAGAAGGTGTGCTCCAGCTGTTAATGAGCTTCCAGCCCATGGGACCAGGCTAGAGTTAGCTGGAAACAACACCCAGGCACAACGTACACACCTCATACAGCACATCCTCAGCACCATTTCTCTGCTTATCAGCTCCTGCTAGGCACCACTACTGGCTGATGTAGAGCCCCAGGGTATCACTTTAGTTTCTCTGACTTTCCCATCCCTCTGCATGACACCATTGTTTTTACTAATTCATATTTTATTAATTTATATTTTCAAAGAGCCTAGGATCCCCAGTGGGATCCCAGGGCATAACTGCGTTAGCCGCCAACACAGAAGACAAGAGCTTCTCCATAGAGAGCTTCTAACGAGCTAAATAGGAGACACGGCATTAGATGGAGATAGGTAGACCAGGGACTGTGGGGTGACAGTGCGACAACATGAGTCAAACCGGGCTGATCAGAGGCAGCCATCACCTTCCCAGGACTGGAATACAGATAGGTGGGGGGGATTAGGCCAAGAAAAACTCTGAGAACAAAGACAAAATTGCATTTGATGTGAGAGAGAAGTAGCAGCAGAGAGGACAGAAAGAGAGGTCAAAGCTATGGTTTAGGAAAATGCTTTTTGCAGCAGTAGTATAGATGGATATAAATGGCCCAAAGCTAAAAAAAAACCCCGATACGGTACCCAAAGTGCTATCCAAGTTCCGCATGACCTGAACTAAGGGCACAAACCTTCGGCATGTGATAACAATTCCTTCCTCTATCCAGAATCAGTTCAGAGATGCAAACATTCCCTTTAACACTTCCATTACCACACATATTCCATGTCAATAGCAGAAGCATAATCTTAAAATAAAAATAGAAATGTCCCTTTTCACTCAAAATACATGGACAGTGGTGCTTTCAGCTGGAGAAGTCTTGTGACATAAAGGGACCTGTGAATACTCAAACAAAAAAGACTATGTAGCAGACAAGTGAAAGAGGATATTGATAGTGCCGTTATCACCACAGTGAAGTGATTTAGAAGGCATGAATTTAATGTACCAGCTGTTCCATTTACTTTTCCTGCTTTCAACACAGCACACATAAGTGAGGACACTGGGGAGCTGTATTCTCCTGCCCAGAACAGGAACATGTCCTGATCTATGAGCAAGGGGAAACAAGAACTCTGATGACACTGAGCTAGCTTGGGCTTCTTCTAGTGACCGAGTCACCCTTAAACTCACAGCTCTTCACCGTGACCTACGGAAATCTTCAGCAAAATGAGCCCTTGCTTCAAGTGCTCAGTATACTTCCAAACTCACACAAAAAAGCCTTAGTGCAAACAAGAATCAGGACTGTAAAGTGCAAAGCACTTTACCTCGTAGAGTATTTCTTATTTTCAGTGCACGTCAATGAAGAACCATATTATCCTGTGCCCATTCAGCACAGGAAACACTTTTCAAATGGCCAGACAGCTGCCAAAAGGAAGTAACATCATTCCCCATTTTGAATCCAGAAAATATATATGGTCCATCTTTAACACCAGCAGAAAGAGATAGCCAGTCCTATCGAATCAGGTTTATCATTCTGGTTTTTGTTTTGCACTTTGTGGCAAGAACTTAATTAATAAAGACGTAATTCAAGTTTGTCCTGTAGTTACAGCTGTGGTGTAGCTGGCATCAGGGCTGTGCCTGGGTGCACACCCTGTGCACTTAGGCGTTAGTTCCCTGAGTGGTCCCAGAGCTCCCAGCTAGTCTCTGTGGAGGTGGCACCAGGGCCCGAACCGAGACAAGGTGATTGTCTGAGCTCTCAGCCAGCCTCATGGCAAAGCCTCTGCCTAATTCCTGCAGAATGTGTCCATGTGGGAATTTTGAGCAGTCCCAGAGATTTCATCAGACAGTTCCTGCTGTGTCTAGACGATTTGACAGGCACTACTTGTGTACTTCAATGTGTTAGCACCTAGTATGGAGAATCTGGCCAGACAGGGGACTCTTCCAGGCAGCTTCTGCTGTAGAATTAAGCAAAGGTACACAGATATTTGTAAATGGTCAATAGAAACCACTCCTGTAAGTTCAGTAAGGGTCATGTAGAGCAGTATTTGGCACATAGCCAAGACAGAATTTGTAAGGATTTTACTACAATCTATAGTGCTGGCTCATGCCTGTCATGGTCAGGTAGGACCACAGCCCAGCAGGATCGCATGAGCTGAGGAGATGAGTGGTTCAGTCACTCTGTTCAGCTGAAGATGCCATTGCAAGGACCCTCACAGCAGAGACTCCCACCACCTTCTAGGCAGTGACTGGCCATCCTGTTCAACAGATTTGATTTCTTGGGTGAGTGTTACCCTGTTCAAAGATGTCAGTAAATTAGTTTAGTAAATGCTTCATCCATAAGTGCCTGTGACTTACAGTCATTCTGGCTGTGCCCACTCTCATCCTGGCAGCTCCAGTGATTCACAGGAAGGACCGCTTTCCCTGGCCTTCTACTTCTCCCAGTCAGGTTCTACAAGGCATCTCTGCAACATGGCAGAAAGTGTCAGGTATCTTTCTTTTGCTACATCCTTAGGAATTTCTACTCTTACTTCTTCCACAATATTTTATGTACCCAAAGTGTGTCACCCAATCAACTCACTGCCCCGAAACTCATAAAGATAACCAGAGAGATATAAAAAGTGTGCAACTGAACTTATAAGCTCTAGTTCTGTATCTAGTCTGACTTCTGGATAAAGATTATTATTGCTTTTACTGCTATTTGATTAAGGTGTTTCTTTACCTTCTGTATTCATCCTGAATGAAAAGGTACAGTAATATTAAGCAAGTTTCACCCAGTTCCATCACAACAATTCAATGAAAAGCCCAGTACAGAATTTCTTGGCCGAAGTCCAGTTAACATTAGGCTGGTTTACATCACTGTATTATTCTATTAGACAAAGGATAATGCATCAGGTTTAAAAATTAATGAGTAATTCTGAATTTCTTTGGCAGCTTTAGCCGGAACATACCAAGGTGTTTGTTGTAAACATTAGGATCACTATGGATTGTTATTGAGGTTAGATACAGAGGTAATTCATGTACTCTATTGTATAGGCCATGGCTGCCCAGAGCGGTATTTTAGCTAAACTAATGCAATAAGAGCCAGTTTGCCTGTGGAATTTGCTTGTAAAGCAACAGGGTTAGCAGAATTCTTTTGTGAAGTTTCCTTTGCATGGGAGGATTAGGTTCACCACACTATCTCTGCAGCAATATTAAAGGTTTCCTGTCCAAAAATCTATGCTTCTCCAAAGTTCTCAGAGTTTGCAGAAAATAGAGCTTTCCCAGAAATATTTTTCTGCCATCACACTTGTTAATTACAGCTGTAGTTTCACAGTTAATAGCTGTAAGTCTATGCCATGGCAGCTCTCATTGGTAGCTCAGTGGTCCCAGTTTTGTGTTACACTGTCCAACATAGGAAGTCACCAACCTTTTAAATGTTACTGTCATTAAAAAAACCACAAAACCAAACTCAAGTTTCTTTAATGCTAATCTCTAAAGCACAAGTATATGAAAACAGAGTACACAAACATGACATAAGTAGCACATAAATACCACATCAATGGCTGAATTCCTTCTGAAATGAGGTTCTCATAACCTTTATTTACCGTCTGACATCAAAATGATTAGCCTGATTTTTCTCTTAGAAACCACTGTCTAATTTAAAATCCATTTCTCATGAGGATTTTTGTGAGGTTAGTCACACAAAATAAAACTGTCAATTAATAAGATGCTACATAATATTTTTCTGATATCTCTAGAGAGCATACGTATCTTATCTTCCCGGGCACTGTGCATCTATTATAGGAAATGAAAATCCATACACCTTCAGAAGATCCATTCCCATATCAGTTAGTGTAAAGTCACAAACATTCTGAAAAGTAAAGTAAAAAGAACGGGATCTGTTAGAAATGAAGCAATGAAAAAAGATCTAAACCTCTGTCCCATGAAAAGGACAGGAACGATATCAACACAACTGCCACCACCACCCACATACTGAGGGAGTGTACATATTTTTATAACAATACCACTAATCACTGGAACAGCCAGTTGACCAACAGTACTGAAATTAATAACAGATGATCACACAAACCAACTATCGCAAACAAACAAAAACTCCAGGGTGCTTGATACATGTAGCTTAAAAAGAAGCTTTAGAATAACTACCAACATGCCACAATTTGTTTACCATTGAATTATCAGGGTCATGCAGCTGGGTTGGGGCAACCCCTGGTATCAGTACAGGCTGGGCGATGAAGGGATCGAGAGCAGCCCTCTTGACAAGGACTTGGGGGTACTGCGGGGTGAAAAGCTGGACATGAGCCAGCAATGTGTGCTTGCAGCCCAGAAGGCCAACCACCTCCTGGGCTGCATCCAAAGCAGCGTGGCCAGCAGGTTGAGGGAGGGGATTCTGCCCCTCTCCTCCGCTCTGGTGAGACCCCACCTGGAGTCCTGCGTCCAGCTCTGGAGCCCTCAGCACAGGAGAGACATGGACCTGTTGGAGCAGGTCCAGAGGAGATGACAAAAATGGTCAGAGGGATGGAACACCTCTGCTGTGAGGACAGGCTGAGACAGTTGGGGTTGTTCAGCCTGGAGAAGAGAAGGTTCTGGGGAGACCTTATTGCAGCCTTCCAGTACTTAAAGGGGGCTTATGAGAAAGATGGGGACAGACTTTTAAGCAGGGCTTGTAGCGATAGGACAAGGGGTAATGGTTTTAAACTGAAAGAGGGCAGATTTAGACTTGATCTAAGGAAGAAAATTTTCACAATGTGGGTCGTGAAACAGTGGCACAAGTTGCCTGGAGAGGTGGTAGATGCCCCATCCCTGGCAACATTCAAGGTCAGGTTGGATGGGGCTATGAGCAATCTGATCGAGTTGAAGATGTCCCTGCTCACTGCAGGGGCATTGGACCAGGTGACCTTTAAAGGTCCCTTCCAACCCAAACTATTCTATGATTCTATGATCATATGACTTAATGATTCTATGATTCTATGAATCTTTCAACCCTTTGTGCTGATTTTGAATGGGATATAGTTAATTTTCTTTATAGTAGCCAGTATGGGGCTGTGTTTTGGATTTGTCTGGAAAAAGTGTTGATAATACAGGGATGTTTTTGTTATTGCTGAGCAGTGCTTACACAAAGTAAAGGCATTTTCTGCTCCTCACCCCACCCCACCAGTGAGTAGGCTGGGGGTGCACAAGATGTTGGGAGGGGACACAGCTGGAACAACTGACCCAAACTGATCAAAGCGATATTCCAGACCATATATAATGTCATGCTCAGCATATAAAGCTGAGGGAAGAAGAAAGAGGGGGGGACATTTTGAGTTATGGCATATGTCTTCCCAAGTAACCGTTATGCAAGATGGAGCCCTGCTTTCCTGGAGATGGCTGAACACCTGCCTGCCCATGGGAAGCGGGGAATGGATTCCTCGTTTTGCTTTGCTTGTGTGTATGGCTTTTGCTTTACCTGTTAAACTGTCTTTATCTCAACCCACAAGTTTTCTCATTTTTACCTTCCAATTCTCTCCCTCATCCCACCATGGGGGGAGTAAGTGAGCAGCTGTGTGGTGCTTAGTTGCCAGCTGGGGTTAAACCACGATACCCTTAAAAGATACCAAGTACTAAGCCAAAATGAAATCTAAGAAAAAAGTCATCCTGATTTTTCTTATTGAATGTCTGTAGGGAGTAATTTTTCTACCTTGAAGAATTAGTCAAAATTTTAATTAAAAAATTATGTGTTCTGCAATGTGTTAAAAACAGCATCTTTAACAGTGTTTTAATGAAAAAGTAAGTATCTGCCCAAATAACAGGTTACAAAGGAATTCACACTGGCTTTAAATTAGGAGCAGATTCAAAACATGAACTTTGTTCAAATTCTCATATTTTCCCCATGGGTGCTGTCTCCACTGGACCATGCTCTGTTCTATTGTCCTTATGTTACTGTCATCTCTGGTTTGGACCAGAAATTTCATCCTGAAAATAAGCACCTTTTCCCCAAAAATCACTTCTTCATATTGGTCTATTCCCACACACAGAGGGGAATAAAGGGAAAAGAGTATTAACTTTATTGATTTCACATTGCAAAGCAATTTCCTCAGAAAAATCTAACTAGTTCCTAGAATTAGTTCACAGCAGATGATAAAATAGCATCATCACCATTAACTCAGGGTCTTCCTCTGGGCTTAGCAAGCAGCCTGGAATAAAGTACACCCTTTTATAACTAAGCTATAAATCATCAAGGCAGGCAGCTTAGTAATAGTTTACAGCTGATCATAGAAACTAGATATTGCTCTGAAGAAATAGCAATTTGGTATTACTAGAGAAACAAGGAAAAGGATTTTTTTTTTCTCAACATAAGGCACATGATGTGACTCTCTGTGACTTTACAACAGTTTCATACCAGTTAACTGTTTATGTCGCTAGCTGACAGCGGCATCAAACTCGTATACTCAAATAAGGAATGACCTGATGGAAAAGATGCCAGTACGTATGGGGAAGATTATACATCTGCTAATAATAAATCAGCAAGGTAGGCAGTGGCATACAGCAGGTAAGGGAGCTGATGTAGGCTCTGCCATCACCCTGTTACTGGTATCCAACCAGATATTTACTAGAGTCAGATTTTATTATGCGTACAGAGGAAGAAGAACGGAAAAGATGTTTTCTTTCACCTTGTGCACCAGGACACAATGTCTTCTTGTCGCTGATGGTCACTTCCAGGCCAGAGTATTGTCACCATCATTCTGGCCATTGTAATAAAGGGTGACAGCACAGTAATGAGTTTGAAGCAGACAACCCTGCTTATAGTGCAATGCAAAGCGTCACTCAGGTCCTGGTGGCCAGATGTCCTGCATAGTCTTCATCTTCCTACTTCTCCAGCCCAAGGGCATCTGTCTCCTCTTTAAAGCTGCTTTCCACACCTTCATGCTCCATCACTATTTATTGCAAGTGAAGGCTCAGAAGTGTTGGCCTGGAAAGTGCTCTCGGTCAGACGTGCCTGAGTGTGCATCCTTGAAGTGCATTTCTCAGCTATCACACTTCCTTTTCTGTGTGGAAAGTACAAAATGAACAACTCTCAGGAACCAAAATCTAAACTTTCAGGAGCTCATTGTCCACTCCACCAATGCTTACCTTCTTTCCAAATACAGGGCAACGTCATGTGCCAAAAGTCCCTTTTGTTTGCAGTCCAGTGCCATTTAAGTTAGAGAGCACAGGGATATCCACACTATTAGTATATGTTGCTGAAGAAAAGGATATGAGATGAAGTCACTGAATAATCAAACTTTCCCAGCCTCTAGTATGAGGTTTTATTAGTACAAAGACAATTTAAATTGGGAAGGCTCAGAAGTTCTAGATAAGATGTTAAATAAAGGATGTGAAAGCCAGTCTCTCTTGCCCAGTGTGTCCCTGCATGCTGGGTCCATTCCTCATTCTTGCTCTGCACTCCATCATTTTTCAGTGCTCTCTTATGTTGAATAAGAGTCACACAGTCCTCTCTGTGTCCCTCCTCAGAATCTATTTGGCCCAAAAGATTGCCCCTCACCCTGAAGGGTTTCCACTGCTCCAGCCTGGTTAAGGCAAATAAGAAGTAGAAAGCCCCACTGCTGCAGGTGGGACCATCTTCATCAGAGCATCCAGAACATGGTAGCTGCATGGCAGGCTGCAAAACAGCACGTGAAGCAGCTACAGAAAACCTGGCAATACCTTCTTTCTAATAGCACCTTCATATACTTTTAAGAGACTCTAGCCAGCTACTCCAGTGGTAGCTGAAGGACCACTTTCCTGGGTTCAGTGCAGAAATTGAGATAATTTTACATTTTACATGATGATGAAGCTCAGATATGTTGCCCATTTGCAGCGATTTAGAAGTCACTAGGCACCAATGGACATCACGTAAATGTGCATGTTCAGGCTTGTCAGATACAAGCTAATTTGATTAAAGCTTGCATTTAAGGAAAGAGAATTACCTAAATCACATAATTTCATAGTAGTTTGTGCTACCGACTCATGTTATTACTGACCTATAGTAACTTGTTTAGACCATGGTAACTTGATCATGCGTCTAGGTCTTTGCACAGCATAAGAACTATGCAAAGGTTTGTCATCCTTGCTGGTATAAACATGAGGAAAAACTACAGAAGTCACTAATACAAACATTCAGGAGATGTACTGAAATTTTACTCACTCTCCCATTGCTCCCCAGGCAGGAGCCTTGCAATGACTACATCAGGATGAAATTAGGAATTTGGAAATCGTACAGTGATTTTCTTGGGGAAAAATGAGATGACGAGAGAAATGGATAAGATCCCATGCTATTAGACAGTAAAACAGGATCTGCAAACATATAGCTCTGTAAAATAAATGTTGAGAGTGTCTGCAAATATATGTAGCCAAATTCAACCCATTGTTCTAAGCACTGGAAGAAGTTTAATACAGATAAATTATTCTTTTAGAAGACAGGCTTCAGTAAACAGTTGTATTTACAACTAGTTAAAAATCCAGTTACACAAGACAGATAAAAACAAATAGTAAAAACCCCACTACTATGCACTCAGGTGGGCTCTGCAGAGCTGAAAAGATGCCCATTTGGGGGCTATCTGAACGCTGTCAGTGCAAGCGGTGGGGCGTGCCCTAGAACGGATCCCGCTGCTCCTCAGTTCCTACTGCTTTCCTGACGTCCCCTGACCGCCCCAAGGCAGCATTCACCCTCCGCACTTCGTCCTGTGCCACCGCGGTGGGCACCACCCCAGGCACCCCTTCACGCTTTGCCTCTTGCCCAGCTCGCCCCGATGACCCAGCTAGCAGGGCAGTGGGCTGCAAGCTCAGCTTATCTGTAGGACACTCTGTGGGCAGGCATCTTAGGTGGAGGAGAACTGTGTTAGTAGACTAATAATTGCTCCTGATAAATAAGCTGGTAGGTAGTTCAGAATCGTTTGGAGAATTTATGTGTGACATTGCACTGGGCCGTGTCACTCCGGTGCTGCAGCACACCTCAGGATGCAGGTCCATCCCCATCTCTAAGGAGCTTTCGCTCTGAACGAGGTTGAATGAAGGTGGTATTGTCCAAGCAGAGAAGTTGACACGGACATAGGAAAATGTGGCCATCTTTAGGGTTGATTCCTTCCTTCAGTTCTGAAGCAAAAGTGCAAACATCTACTTGTGGCAGGTTAGAAACTACTTACAGCCAAGTTATCAAATAGGCTGGACATATTTTAACAACAAGGATAACTAATACCTGGCACCAATACTGAGGTTACTGGTGAATCCTCCCCATATGGGAATTTTTAAATCCAGGTTTTTGGAAGGGGCAGGCAAGAATTCAAAGGAGAATTCAGTCAGAGTGGGCCTGGACCCTGCTATCCTTGCTGGTCCTTGTGGGCCCTCCTGGCCATCGAATCCAAGAAGCTGCTTAGCATATTAATGGCAGAAACTCCAAAATTGTGGCTTGAGTGTGGTGTCAGAAGAGCAGACGTGCAGTTTAGAAAAAGCCGATGTGAAGTTTTCAAGGCCCTCCCAGTAGAAAAGCAGGTGGGTTCAGGCTGGCTGCTGACAGGTGGAGTGGCTTACAGAAATACTCCTTTGACCCCCAAAACCCACCCAAAAGTTCAACTCTTTAATCCAGTCCTCTCAGCTGCCGACATCCATCTGGCGTTTGAGATGAAGTTTTTGCTTTTCTAGGAACATCACAAAGTTATCCTCCTCCCTTCCTTTCTTAGTTTTCTCTCTCTCTCTCTTATTTAAAGTTCTGCTTTGAGATTTTGTTTTCTCCAGGACAATCTACTGCTCCACCTGGCTGTGCCGTTTGACTAAACTTCAAAACGAAACACAGTAGGTTGGAAATGAGTTCCAGGCTCTCCAGGAATCAGGTGGCTCCAGCGGGTTCAGGGGACTCTGACTAGGATTGAGTGAGCAGAAGCACCCTCGTTTCTTCCTGGGGGGATGCAGCTGCAAAGCAGAACAGAAAAACAAACACACCAACAATAAGAGCTTCCATGTCAGCCAGCTGAGTAATAGGAACATTTCCACAGCACACAGGACACTCTGCCCTCATTCAGGGTGTCCAAGAAATGTGATATTCAACAGGTCTCTGTCACTACCGTGCTACTTGGTAATTGCTCCATAAATACCTTGGCTGCTTGGTGTTGTTTTAAAGACAAACGAGTAGGTTTTTGCTGTTAGAATTAAAAAGAAGTCCTTAAAAGTGTGGGAAAAGTGTATCTTTTCCTCTGGTTTTGCAGAGACCCTAAAAGCCAACCTCTTCGAGGTAGAAGCAGCTCCTTTTTTTAGTTAAATTTAACTCAGATACTCGATGACTCTTTAATGAACTTTTCAGTCCCTGAGGGGAATCATGTCATGAAGATTGACACAAGTGAAGAGCATTTGGTCTTGATGCCTTGAGCGGAGGAAGCCTAGGTGAAACTTCTCTTTTCTTGCGCCCAAGTACTGCCACTCAGCTTGCCAGCAGAAATACTATTGCCAAGAGAGACAGACGTGCCACAGGACAGCTCCTGCCCCCAGAGACTTCACATCAAACCTAGAAGTCCCTCCAAACTAAATCCATACTGGAGTATGAATATCCTGATGTTTTTGGACAAAGGCTCAACCTTGCTTCTTTGTCCCTGCTTCTTGCTGGGGGCATCTTACTGCCCCTTTTCTTGAGGAATTTTGGGGGGAAATGTGCATGCCTAGCTGTATGTTCTTTCCAGAAACAGAGTAACTCCGGTAAGGCATCCTCCTGTCCTGCTTGCTTCTTCATCCTCACAAAGATGGCCAAGCAACCAATCCCCAAGTACACAGATTCACTTGGGACCACCGCATGGACCAGTACATCATTCTCCAATGGCAGTAGTCAGTAAATGCTCATATAAATACAATTAATTTTTCTCTACAGCATCTGAAAGCCAAAGGACCTATTCACCAGAATAAAATTTCATATAACATTTCATTATTTCTCCCATGAGAAAAAAATACTGTTATGAATGTCATAATTCCTGTAATTCCCAGTGACGATCAACAATAATTCAATGAAACTCATGAAAAAATACATATTAATAAAATCATTGGGCTAACCAAGCTGTTGGCTTGCCTTGTCCAGAGAAAAAAGATATTTCTGTGCCTGTGTCTTCATAGAACAAGTTTGGTTCACCTGAGCTAATATGATATTATAAATTACAGGGTAAAAACACTGCAATGATGACTATAAAAAACAGTAGATACAAAAGACTTAGAACTGCAAGTGTTTTGACTATCCTGTGTATTGCTAAAAAAAAAAAAAAGTTTCTTAAAGCATAAATTCTTTTGCTGTGTCATTAGCAAAAATGAAATTTATTGATTGTCATAGGACTATCTGCTATGCTGCATGTTCCGTGCGGTAGAACTGAAAATATTTCAAAATACATGTCTCTGGATTAAATTCCTTTGTGATGTATTTCAATGAGAATACTGAATTATTTACTGTTCACACTATATTCTTTATGTTTTTAGCAGAATAATAGTACATATTCAGGCTCCCATGAGCTGTACCCATCCCTAAAACCCATTGATACCACTGTGTGTTCTTTGGTTGCAGTGACAGAACTGTACAATAAATTACTTGGTTGTAGAAATCAAGCAAGTTAGCCTACCGCATAAGTTTGAAGTGCATGAGAAAAAACAAGGCTGCAGCACAAATGTTTGTTCAGCTCCCATGGTTTTTAAAAACATTGACCTAAAAATGAGGCATTTGCACTGGAAACAACAGCCAAACCCCACAACAGAACGCAGCATACGTAGCGGTCAAACTGCGTATTGCTTTCTAGCGAGATTGTAACTGTGGGTTGAGGGAGCCAACATCTGTACTGCAAGATAGATCCCTTGAAACACAAAGAGCTTTGGCATATTTTAGGAAGAGAGAGACATCTCCTGGACAAACTGTAAATTTGGTTTTCTCTCTTCTGTACACTTAACACATGAAGAAACTTACAGTTATCTGCTATATAGTTGTATGTTAGGTAAGAGGAGTTCTCCTGGTTCCATATCTTATTATTTCAAATGAATTTAAGAGTACTGTGTCACTGATATCAAGGGGAAAAGAACAGTGTGTCTACAAAGAAAAGGCAAATGAATTTTCAGAGCATGGCCCTAACGCCCATAATAAGGCAGGGAATTAAACTGTGCTTTTTTCTGGACCTTTCTTTATAATCGCATTTCACCATTTCAAAATCCTCTTATGGCTTTGCAGCTTCTTAGATTACCAGCCACATCATATTACTATTGCCTAGAAGTAAGTTGGTTTCCTCTTTTACTCAGAAAAAAAAATTATTATGCCATATGATAAAGAAAGGCATTGCTTCTCATCTTTCCAGTACTTTAGCAGTTTCATGAAATGCAGAAAATGAGTAGGAAATCCATTACTATGTTTTCTACTAGTAGCAATTCCAAAGGTGATATGTGAAGCGTTATCTAAGCGGTTCTCTTAGTAGTATCAGATTGCCTGATTGTGAAGTCTCTGCTATTGCTTTTTCAGGAGAAGAACAGACAATGTAGTTCATCTTTATGGTATATTTTTGTTCCTCCCAAGAAATTTCCTAGATAAATCCTCAGTGACACAGAAGTTAAATCACATATTTGATACAGGGGTAGGGTTGTTATGCCTTATCTAGTTTGTAATACATATTTTGTTTCCTGGTGTTAAGATAAAAAATAAAATAAACTTTCTAAGATTATCAGCAACTTCTCTTAGAGGAATAAAAGGGAAACAGTACCAGTAGACTTTCCATTGCACAATGAACAAATGGCTGCTTCTGTGCTTCTGTGACTGACTGCCACAAGGATCATGTATGGATCCTTGAAAGGAAACCCTAGGTCCATGCCCTGTCTGAACTGCCTGTGTTCTGGCCAGCATTACTGGACAATATAAAGGGAATATTAATGTTGGGTCTGGATACAACCAAGGAGCATCAGTGAGAAGTTATACAGCTGTGTGTGGCAATTACTGCAGCATTTCCAAAGATTTTCATTGGAAAAAAATGAACAGCCAAAGACAGATGGACAAGGAATGGAGAGTCACTGTTGATCACTTGTGAATATAAAGGACTTGCACCCAGATCCCTCCCACCAGGGTTTAGATACAGGATTGAGTTGCTGCACTCTTAAGCTATCATTGTAGGCAAGGGAGACAGAGAGGTGATTCAGCCTACCTATGTACTAACTTGTCTCCCAGAGGTGCACTGGTGTGCCCAGTCATCTGCCATCAACACCACCTTGCCTTCACTAAGGATGTAGCCTGGGAATCCTCCCTCTGCATTAAGATACTTCAGTTAAGTATCTGAATCAAAGTGTGATAAATCTCAGCTTTTGCTGTCAGTCCAGAAACAAAAGGTCACAAAATGCAGTGGCAGGAACAGCTGCAGACAAAAAGCTATTGCATCTTTCTTTGAGGCTTTGGTTGATTTTAATGTTTATTTATATTGCCAGGTGATACCATTCCTTCACCTCAAAAAGCATTCCCTAAAGCCAATGATTAGGTAAAAACACAGTAAGACTAATGCAGTGCTATTCGTACCGCTCATTAGACCTGAGTGAATCTGGATTCTAGATGTTTAACATATGAAACTGTTTGCAGCCAAGTTCACAGTATCATAGTAGGAATAATTTCTTAAGTAACTGCTTATTTTTCCAGGTGCTTTCAAATGCATGTGCACTCTCAGATTGCTTTGAAATTTTCTGTACCTCATCAAAGTTCCAATTAGGCTTCATAACCTAGATTTGATACCATTTTTCCAATGAGTTTCGAAGATACATTACGCTCTCAACACATTGGATATCAGTTTCCTACTTATGCCTCAAATCTCTTCAGTTTAATCACCCACCAAGCTCTAATCTTGGTGCTCACTGCCCCTCAGCAAAAGAAATATTTACAAGGTCATAAATGTATTGGTTGCAGAAGATGCCTTTCCAGTACCTCTTGATGCAAATTGACATGATAGAACCAAGAGAGTTTGTGCTCAGACTGGTTTCAAGGTAGTGTGTTGCAGCCTCTGAAAATTATATCCATGTACAGACAGTGCTGTTCCTGCTCTCTCTCTATCAGCATCCTTGTAAACTCTGCTCCTGGATACACCCAAGCTGATACAACCAAGCAAGGGACTCAGGCCAGACATTGCTGCCTGGTTGTGACCCAGACACACAAAAACCCCACCATTTCTTCCAGCCCTACATGCAAAACCAGGCTTCAGCACAGCCAGGCCATGCTGGGAAACACAGATGAGACACACAATCCTTTTAAGAAGCTCTTGGTCCCACTGGTTCTATTACCTTACTGCCATTACAGAATCACAGAATCACAGAATCACTAAGTTGGAAAGGACCTTCAAGATCATCAAGTCCAACCATTAATCCAGCGCCACTATGTCCCCTAAACCATGTCTTGAAGTGCCACATCCACATGTTTTTTGAACACTTAGTGAACAGGTAATGGAGATTTAACCTTACTTTACAGAATCTCATAATCACACAATGTTTGAGGTTGGAAGGGACTTCTGGAGTTCTAGTTCAACCCCTTGCTCAAGCAGGGACACCTAAAGCAGGTTGCACAGGAACATGTCCAGATGGCTTTTGAGTATCTCCAAGGATGGAGACAAGTTCTGTTTATTGGTTTTGAAATGAAGGGTTATTTTAGCAAGGGCTGTTTCCATGTTTATGACCTCAGGAACATCTCTACCAGCACAGATGAGAGGGCAGTTAATTGTAACAGGGAGAGAAAGAGTGAGAAGGATGGTAAAGAAATGTGTAGCCGGTATGCAGGAATTTAAAGCTAGCTTTGTCTCCAGGGTGTCATTTAGCTACACCATAAGTCTGAATGGGAGCCAAGTTCCTGAAAACAACAAACACACCCTCTTTCCAGGTACAGAGGTGGAGTTATGCAGAGAAGAATGTATATTTAGGAGCCTACAGTATGCATTCAGCCTGTTGGTACTGCAGGCTGTGGCCCTAAAGCGTTTCTAGAGGTAAGACAGATGGGAGCATCTTGTGAAAGAGGGAACCAAACTCGGGAGGGACTATCCTTTGGGCACAGTGGCTGGAATGAACAAGCACCCAGAAATCTCTCTTCAGTATGCCTTAGCTCTTTTTCCTCCATCAGTGTCCCTCAAAGTCCTCCTGAGAGATGAAGACTTACAGGTAGGGAGCAGGACTGGGGTATCTCAGCATCCAGTCCTAGCCCTTCCACTCTTTGTTGCTGATGCCATCAAAAAGACTGGTTTCCTTTGCAGCCTTTGTCATGTAGAACATGAAGATAGAAGGACTCCTCCTCCTATGAATAACAGCAAATTCTTTTGACCCCTCCTCCCCATCTACTTTTTTCCAGCTTTCCAGCATATGCCTTTTCAATGCAATTATAATTCTCATATGAAGCGCAAGGTACATCTATCTTTGATGCACAGAGTATCTAGTAGATTTATGTATACTTTACCATGGAAAAATCCCAAAAGGCCGATTCCAAGAATGTGCAGAGCTGAGGCCATACAGCAGGGCAATTGTACTGTAACGTTACCTTTTCCATTTTTCATGAGCTTGACATCATGACCTGGCAGAGCACGAGGCATCATGAGGAAATACAAGGCCAGTATAACTCGTGGCTACGTGATACAGCAGTTTTTAATGAGTTTAGGAGAGAGCTGGACCATCAGGCTTGAAAGTTCTTTCCTTCTACCATGCATAGGTTGGTTGCTGGCTTGCCAAATTGATTTGGTCTTCATGGATATTCCTTTACTGCCAGAGCACATGCCATGGTTTAGTCAGGCAGACAGTAAGGGACAGTTCTTTGAGAGCACAAGCAATATATTTATGCTACAGGACAGACAGGGCCCTATCTGCTACCTAGAGCTTCTTGCCTTCCACTTTAGCACACCTCCAACCCTTCCTAAAACCAAGATTTGTCTTTCTTCAGTGCTCCTTTTCCTCTTATTGTAGATCTCCACATTCCCAATAGCTCTTGCACAATTCTTCCTGGTCCATTCCTGTTCCTGTTATTTACCAATCAACAAAGAAAAATAAATGTCCCAGATACTGCTCACTTCTTATCCCTCTTCCTAGGGCTTCAGTCTTTTTAGATCAGTTGTAACAGTCTTGATAGCAGGTTTGCTAACTGCAGTGATTTTCGGTTTGGGGGTTTTTTTGCTACAGGAATAAAAGTGTCAAGGAAGTAGTAGCGATGCATGTGGTTTGCTTTCTTGCATAACCATTTGTCATTTGCACTTTATGACCTTTTAGATTAATGTTTTATTCTACTTGGCTTGTAAGAAGTTGCAGCAGTTTCCAGATTTTATGTCTCTATATGCCATTAAATGTCATGCTGGCTTTCCACTTCTGGGCCTGATAATGATGGATTATGGTAGCAAAGCCTCACAGTGAATTAATGCATTGACCATATTGGTCTGCAATACTTAGGCCTGTAAATGGAATAATTTTGTTTTTCAAGACTTTATAAGTGACAAGATATTTCTAAACATTATGTAGTTTATAAGATAGTATGTATGTAAGTTTGATAAAGCCATTATACTGGACTGCAACATTTTTCAGAACTTCTGGTTTTGAAGAGTCAAACCCTTTTCTCTTCTTCTCTGTGGGGACATACAATAAAAACTGATGTTCTGACGGACTTTTTAGTTATTTCAGAGTCAAGCCTGGAAAAGTCCTTAATGCCAGAGGTCCTGTTGCTTTCAATGGTCAGGAAGGGTATTTGGTGTCACAGAGGTTGGAGAGCAGCAAGCAGATCTCTTTCCTCAAAGTGCTGTCAGAGTTCAGCCAGATATGATGGAAGTTAATGGTCTCATAACACTTTTTGCAAGGAGGTATGTTAATTTCAGTGTGTCACTGTAGCTCCGTTTTTTCATTCAGGTTTCTACACCAAACTGACTAGTTTGCTATACAGTATGGCACAACTTAGCATGCTGGGTACTGCATTAAGTAGACAGAGTTAGGCATTATCAATGCCTGGCTATTGTAATCCATTTCCCATGCAAGCCTCTTTGTCCAAGTGTCCTCTTGGAGAGTAAGCAGACTGCTAATTATATTTAAATTCAGAGATATGATTTCCCACTAGCTTTCTCATCAATACTCATTCTACATACACCTAGAGCCACCAGTCAAAAGGTTTGGCCAGACAAGGACAAGAGTAGCTCTAAGCCAGGCTTGCTACTACCACCCAGTGAGAGGTGGGCTGTATAGGCTGGTGGCTGTTTTTACAGGCAGAGGCAGGCAGTATTGCAGAGGGATGGCCATAATTTCTGTCATCCACCCAACAGCAGCAGGAACAGCAACAGCTATTAGACACTCATGCTCCTCCTGGCAGGAGTAACTGAGGCCCAGCCCCCTGGTCTTGGAAAATTCAGAAGTCTGAAGCCAGCTTCACTCTCTCCATAGACAAACCCTGACTCACTATATATAATTGAAACCATTCTAAGGAGTATAGTGTTGCAACGAGAAGTAGCATGAAATATTTTACCCGTCACACTGAATACACTTTTCTGAAGTGGTCCCTCTGGTAATTTTGCAAGGGTGTTTGCTCTGACTGAGGTGATTCTTGGGGTCTGGTTGCACCCAAGGAAACAGACTTGAACATATGGCTCATTAATTTAATTTTGGGAAAAAATGGCATGTCACATCTCATAAAAAGAGAGTATCCCTTTCAAATCGACTTTCGAGTCCATCACTTAACTGAGAAAATACTTTGTGGGAAAGTGTTTCTTGAGGCCTAGCACTTTCCACCTAGGACCAGCAAAATCCCACCGAAGCTGATGTCACTCTGAATTGATAAAGGGCATGTTCAATCATGAAGCTACAGTCTCACCACTGAAGCCTTCCTATCACTGGCTAAATCTCTGGACCAGCTGCTTTAATTCTGCCTCATCGCAGTGGAATCTGCTTTCCAGGCTGCACTTCATTCCTAATAGCTCTTCTTTGCTTAGTGTTAGATACAAGGAATCAAGAACAATGGAAACCATGAAGGAATATTGCCCAAACCCTGTTCTGGCCAAGCTTGACCTGAGAATTTGACAGATGTTCTGATAGATGTTAACTACTCCTACACATTGCAAACTCAGAGAAACTGAAATAAAAGTTTTCTATTTACAAAATGTTCTCAGTGAACAATGAAGAGCAGTGTCCACATCTATGTGTCAACACCCTCGTGCTCTTGAATCATAGAATCACAGAATCATAGAATGCTTTGGGTTGCAAGGGATCTTTAAAGCCCATCTGGTCCAACCCCCCTGCAATGAGCAGGGACATCTTCAACTCAGTCAGGTTGCTCAGAGCCCCGTCCAACCTGACCTGGAATGTTGCCAGGGATGGGACATCTACCACCTCTCTGGGCAACCTGTGCCAGTGTGTCACCACCTGCATTTTGAAAAATTTCTTCCTCATATCTAGTCTAATCTACATGAGACTCCTGAAGCAAGGTGTCAGTCAGTACCTCTCCATAGTAACTCTCCAAAGTCAATGTCAACTGCTTATTTCAAAGCTGTAGAACCACGCTCATACAACAGCCCAGATGTGGGCTTGTACTTCCCCAGCTGCTGCGCCACAGGTGGTCTTGAATTTCAGGAACAATGGTATCAGGCACTAAGAAAAATCTTATTTATTTCTTTTAACTTAACAGCACCTTGGAACAGGGGTTTCTGGATACCCTTGACAAAATATAAATACAACCATGTGATGAAATATAGGAGAACAAATACAATAAAAAGAAAAAGAGAAGTGATCACAACCTTGAATTTGATATACAGAAACAATGTCAGACAATACTTAATACATCACCAAGAGCAGGAAATAAGAAGATATTTCTTTATGCATTTGACTTGTTTCCATATATATTTATCTCTATGTTACATATAGAGGGATCTGTGATGCCCAAGTCATGGAAGAACCAAAAATATAATAGTTACAAGAGCATGCACTGAATCGTATTGCAGAGTCACATTTGTTTCTCTACTGTGCTCCTCAGTGCTCCAGGCTTTTGACTGGCTTTCTAGTTCAGTTGAATGCTCTATCCACACTTAGCCAAAGCAAATAAATCAAGCTGGGCCCAAGCTGCATGTACAGAACCATCTGGAAGTCTCTTGAAGGCATTCCCTTCCAGGCTTTTTCTGCTCTGGTTTTGTGCCAGGATATAAAGTATTACTGGACAGATCACCTGCATTTCATGGCACTGCACCTGAGTACGTATGTCCTGCAGACCACACCTGACTCTGCAACAAAGCCAATTTATGTCTTTTCATCTGCAGCAAATTAAGCCAAAGATTGGATAAACTGTCTGTTCATAAATGTATCTTAACTGTATGACAAAATGCAATTACATCTTCACTATTGACAGCCACCAGGGACAGAGATGAAGGTATTTAGTGGGATCGGGTTTCAAAAATGTTGGTACTTGATAATAACAATCTTATTACTTACTTTCCTATGTTTGCTTTTGTCAATACAAAAGTCAAAAAATATCTTTGAACCTCCAGTAGGCTGTCTTTTTCAAGGATATTGAATATAAAGAAGCACATACTAAATCTCAGATGTGATGTAGCTCTAGCCCAGGTCCTAGTCTTTTGAAGAATCAAATACTTTTGAGATGAGAAATGTCACTTTCCACCAGAGCATGAAACTACAAGTTTGACTCCTTGATAAAATATGACTATCCAGGTGTGTCAACATTTCCCTTCTGCCCAAGGCAGGACCTATCAATTCTCTGTATCACAACTGCCTGAGTCACCTGCATAGACAATAATATGTGTCATATCTGATTTAGTTGACATTCACAGTTACATTTCTGCTTCACTGTTTTGGACAGGCAACAGGATACCTTCGAATAGAAATTATGACTTGTAGTAATACATCTTTGCAGTTATATGGGCAATTTTAATACACAGTGTCAACAAAATTCTGTTGTGTACAGGACAGAAGAATAAATTACTCATTTTCTCAAAGTTTCAATCGTATGAAATCAATCTGTCACCACATTGTCTCAGCTTAATTTAGAAATGGCATAGGAATGAACTAAACTAAGATCATCTCACAAACTGGTGATTAATGCCTTTCCATTGGCAGTACCAGCACCATCAGACATGACAGACATTCAATATTATCACCTGAGCAGTCTTAACCAAGTTTAGCAGAAACATTGCAAAGTCTCCATCCTGCCATCAAGCGTTTCTCAACAAAAAAGAAGATCTCAGCATGCAATAATTCAATAGGATGAATTTGTATCTTATCATGAGTCAAATCTCAGTGTATTTATTTTATCAGTTAAAAGGAGGCACTGGTATTAATGTCCACACAGTGAAAGACTTACTCCCACTGTCCCTTATGGAAAGAATGATGTCCACAGGATATTAGGATCTCTAACCATTTTTACCAAATGATAAAGAAGATGGCAAAGATAAAGCACTTCCCATTTCTTTTGCAGGTAAACACAAATTTGTGAGCCTGGGAATGAGGACATTGAGGCAAGCTTGGTCTCAAACTTTCCCAAAATACTTACTTCAAAAATTTTATATGGTATCTTCTCTTTTGTTTGTAATGCTAAGAGCACAAAACAGTCTGTGGAGCAGGGACTGTAACTAAGGTGTCTCTTTGGCCACATGAATCTCATGCTGCTGGCAGCATTTTAGTCTAGCTTCAGCAAGACTGTGAACATCTAAGATTCTCATTTGAAGTTAGATGGTGTCTGCATATATAAACTTCTTAAGGCTGAACAAACAATAGAAGACAGGTCTTCCTCCTCTGGGGTGTGTATGCTAACTATTAGGTCAGCGATTCAGTGTCAGGCACAACCCAGCATTTTAAAACAGTGAGTTATTCATCTATTATCCAAACCCAAAATTTAGACCTCAAAGTGCAGGAAAAGCATTGGATCTACCAATGACAGTCTCATGCAGACACTTAATTCATAATCCAGGGGACAGACAGACAACCTCTCTTCTGTCTGTTGGTCAGGTTAGATATCTGCCCACCAGCTGGGCTGTCTACTGAGACTTCTTCAGACAATTAACTTTCCCAGTTGCAGCAGCAGCATAGGTGCCTAGGCTGGCGCTGGGCAATTCTGCTCTGAAAGCAAGCCGGATACAATTCAGGGAGATGTTTGTTATGCCAACGAACATTAGCAGAAAAAAAGATGAAAGCATGTTTGGCCACTCCTATGCGGATCTTAACACTAAGCTTCCTTCAACCAGGAGTCACGCCTAGGCCCCTGGAACACACCTCTCAAACCTACCAAGCCTGTCAAGATATATGCGGCCTTTTTCACACCCCCACACCCCCCCATACTTCTGCTCAACTTCCAAACTTGGATGCAGATGTGCTTTCATTATGTTGGACTCTTTTTCATTTGCTTTCCAACCTTTGCCTTCTTTTCTACTTCAAGTTCAGCCAAAATCCACCATAAACTACAGCGTTATCAGCTGGGGAAAAGTCACATGGTGGAAATGTGTTGATGGCTCTGGTGACTCTGTCACATTACAAATCAATTTGCTTCACTCATGGAGTTGAACCATTATAGTTGAACCACTAAACTTAAAACCACTACTGTCAAATGCATCTTTGAGAGGCACATAAATTTCCTACGCACTTTTAAAATGCTCTTAGTCACAAAGTCACAGTAAAATATGGTAAAAACATTTTGCATCTTGCATGGCACTTCAGTAAGATGCCAATCCTTCGTTACAGACTCAGTCTTCAGTCTTTTGTGCCATTTTTCATCTACAGCTGCATACCTGGTCACAAGCCAGCAGGGGTGGGGTTGTTACAGCGTATTTCACTGCAGCCAGTCCAATATTTCCTATTTTTCTTCAGTCTCTATGAGGTACTTACCTATCATCTCCCACTGTTATCTGTACACTGCCTACAAAGGCGAAGAACTATCTGTTTAGGGATCATCTTTCTATTTTGTATTTTTTTTTGCATTTCTGTACAATGACTAATCCATTTGGTCTTGACCCCAGAATCAGATCCTTCTCATTTTCCTACTTTTTAGCCAAGCTCCAGTGTCAGAAAAAAATGCATATAGGGCTTTTTCAGTTTTGTTGAGCTGAAGCATGGTCTAAACAAGAGTTCCCGTATTATGCCTTAGAGAGTTTTGTGCCTGGCATTTCCAGCTGGCTTCCTATCAAAATACCAGAGACACCTATGACTGCTGGGGCAGCGGGATCAGGAAAGGTCAACATACGTTTAGCCTGGTGTGGCTACAGTGCGAAGTATGACAGCTAAACAAGCTATTTAAGACAGCTGCCAAAGGTCTACACTAATACCTGGCTCCTCATCAATGCAATTATTTTTGCTAAAACTGTGCCTTTGTTTTCCTACCACGTTGCTGTAAAGCAACATGGTTTCCCTTTTGAAATACCAACAATAAAAGTTTCTAAGTCTCTCCTTGTTACCCCCATGATAAATGGGGGACAGGGGATTTTTTACAACAGACTTCCAGTGGACTGATGGACCTAATCCCTTACGTGTTTTGAAAATTCTCTCTCCACCATGGACAATATGACAAACTGACTGACATTTATTTCTCCCTGTTCCTATTCCTCTGCCAGACTTAAGCTGTGTGATATGCACTAAGTTCATCTGAGAAATGCTTAGCACTATTATCATATGTTGGCATGACACCTTGGAAAAAAACAGGATTCTATGTTTTGCTATACTCCTTCATAATTTTCAGCAAATTCTTCAGAGAACACACACAACAATATGCTTATTCATTTCACTTGTTTTCTTCCTACACCATTTAACACAGTTAAAAGCACTGTTGTTTTTTGCAGCATCTCCAATAGAATATGTCCAAAGTTACCACCAGTGTTTTCCCCACAACACAGGTGGTGAAACTCGACCATGTCAAAATTTCGTTTGCTTTCCAGCTGATGTCTGTAAAAGTTCTCTACAGACAGGATTAACAGAATAGACTCAAATTTGCCCACACAAATTTGCCCTGTGTGCTTTGGCATATACTTGCAGTTTGGGTCTAGGTCTGCCACATGAAAGGACGATACATATTCTGGCCCTTTATGTGAGCCTGGTATGGCCAGACTGAAAATCCCATGGGAAATTAGCATCTATATTCTTATGAAGACATTGTGAAGCTCCGGGCAAAGCTTTTTTTCCCCTCCTGTTCTGTCAGTTTGTTGGGTGTTACCAAACGAAGCAAGCATCTTCTGCAAAAAGAAGCTTGTATAACTTTCCAAACGAGGAAAAAAACCCTCAGTCAAAGCACAGGATGAATTTGAAACATCTGCAACAATCCAAACAGGCCAGGCATAAACAGAAAAGAAAGCCATGGAACGATTTATACCACCACACTGTTGCTGCAGAGGACAAAGAAAGCATGTCCCAGGCAGCTGGCCAGGTGAGGAAAGGAGGTCACAGATCTCTGCTCATACTCTGGTGGGCTCCAGGAAGGGACTTTCCCAACAGTCCGTGTCAAACAGGAGATCGCAGGCAGGTCACAGAGCCTGTGATGGAAACTTAGCCGCACGCCTGCACTTTCAGGAATCACAATAAAGGCACAGTCTTTTATAAAAGCTCTGCCACAGCTGGGCAGTGAGTTAGCTGGACTCTGAATTTGTTATCCTGCCAGCAGCAGCCGTTCTCGAGGCAGCGGTGGGTAGCCTGTGGGAGGTCACTCATGCCCCCCAAGGTGGCCCTTGGAGCTCTTTCTGGTGCAGTGATGAAGCATCAGCTAATCTTGAAGCTGTGGTACTTCCCACTGGTGGAAGGTCAGGTGAGGACTATTTTTGGGGGGCTCAGAAAACCCTTTGCTAAGTACATTTGTCAGGTGTTTCTAGGGTGTAAATTCCCCTAGAGCTGCGCTTTTTCACAGCTTTACAAGAAGTAATAAAGTTATAGAAGAACAGAACTAAGCTGCAACGGTATGCACAGAGGTATAGCACAGTGTGGGCTGCCGGCAACAAACACAGGCTAAATATTTAGAAAGACAAGTATACCATTATACCAATACAGTCAATAGTATATGTGAATATAAAAAAGCAGCCGCAGCCATTTATCCTAAACAAGCTGATATGGAACCGACCTACAAGGTGTCCAAGTGCAAAAGCTACAGCAGCAACAAGGACAAGATGGGAGCGATATCAAAAAATAGCCTGGAAAAAGACAACTAATGGGATGTGGATTTTCTCCTTTCCTTTATGAAAATAGGTGTGTTTGTTAGGAAAAGAAGTGAGAATGGAACCTTCATATAGTGTGCTCCACTTACTATATGTGAGATGGAACTGGTGGGTTTTGTACAGCAGTATTGCAAGGCAAAAATGTAATTTGGTGGGAAATGGCAGGAAATGACTAAAACTCTTCACTCTTTATGGATAATTATGTGTTAGTTCTAACTTCGTGATTTGGAGGAGATTTTACTTTTGGGGGGAATCTCTGCAGTTGATGTTCCCACTCTGATTAAAAAAATTACACTGAAAAGTAAATAAATAGGTAGAGACTTGTTTAACTACACGCTGAAGTATCACAGGGAGAATGTTGTCTGTGATTAATGGGTTTTGGCCTGCTGAATAATTCCATTCAACAACTTAACAGCACAACTCGCTGTCACTTTTCTCAGCATTGGTTTCAGATGCATATGCGAACTAATTGCCATGTAGAACAACAGCTTACGGTGCAGAAACTGAGACTATCTAACCCAGTTCTGAAAGTTCCATCTAGTTTTTACATCTATTTTTTAAAAGAAAAATCTCACTGTCATGAAAAACCTTCTGATCCCAGGGAAAACGTCTTTAGAGAACTATAAAGAACTTTTAAAGCCACTTTTTCCACAAGGGAAAAAAAAAAAGCTGTAAGTTTAAAATCTATCCTGTACCCACTATAAGGAAAACAGGAAATTAAATATTGGCCACAAGATATTTTTCCAAGGTTTATTGATGTTAGGGTTTTAACAGTGTGTTTAACTGTGTAACGCATTCAGCAATTGTTACCATGAAGGTTCTGCTTTTCTATAAAGCATTTGCTGCCCCAACTTTAGAAATCTCCACATCATAAGGGGTGTAAAAGTTCTTTTTAAATTTAAATTATGCTTATTAAAAACTTAGAATTGCCAGGAGAGCCACTGTGATGAAAACCCTCTTATATATTTTTCCAAGAAGATTTACAACCTACATTAGACACAGCACTCAGCCATAAAATCAAGTGAAATGTGCAGACTTGACACACTTCCTCTGTGCAACAGAAATTAAAATATATATCCCAAGAATGTTGTCATAGTAACATGTGGGAAACATTAAAATAAGTCGACATGATGAACAGGTATAATTTATATTTCTCTAAAATCTTACCCCACACATCGCTCATAAATCATCCAGCTTGAGTCTGTAGTACAGAGATGTTCAACCTTCCATCCTGTAGTCATGCTGTTCCAACTAAGAAAATAAGAATAAATGTTGGAAAAAATGACTCAATGTCAACTGAGTCTTACAATATGCTCAGTAATAAGTATACAAACCTAAAAACAAAACCAAAAAAGGCTAATATCAGTTTTACAGTTTCTAAACGGACGCTCTGTATATTGACATCAACAGAATTTACTTGTATGTTTAACATTAAGCATACGCACAAGGTTTGCAGGACTTAAATCAGTGCTTTAAGCACAACTGGAGCAATACATTCCCATGCAGGCTTTTGGACCCCTATATATTCCCTACAGCCCATGCTGCACACTAATGGAAATCACCGCGAGTGCTCCTTGCCCCCAGCATTACGGACTACTGCTACCTACCATTTGGATGACAACTTCCAGAGAAGCCTCTCAGAAAAGGTTGGTGATCCTAAGCATTTCTGGTTTTGGTTGTCCTTTCTGAAGCACCATAAAGCTGGATATTCACATGTATATCTTCAAGGGAGAGTCCTGCAAAAGGGGAACTCAAAACCTGCCGCACTTGAAACCATAGTGAGCAAATCTTTCCTAAACGGTTCCGCTAAAGGATTGATTTCTTTAGAGAGCCTTGGTCTAATTAGCTGTTTAAGACTTTCCTTTTTCATAAAAGCCCTGTGGGTCACCCACCTGGAAAATGGAAATGAAAAATTAGTTAAAGCACCCATAGCCTAGCCTTATAGGGAGTTTCACATGGTCCTATAACTTCAGCAACCATCAGTACATCGACAGGATCTGGTTGGGGTCTATAATGCCCCCCTCTGGAAATTAAAGCCCACTGACTATTTTTACGCCCAAAATGATTGAGTTTAATTTCATTTTAATGTATTTTAAAGTCTATATGGTCCGTAAAATAACTCTGTACAGTTGATTTACATAAAAAATACTTCCTAGGCTATGAAGTGGATAAAAGATTTAAAAATATCCAGCCATTATTTCACAGGCTGTAACAGTCCCTAAGAAGCACTCAAGCATTTGACACATACAAAATTATTTGCACAGCTTTGTGGAGGAGATTTTGCATATTATTTGATGTGTAATGATCATGATTTTTTTCCATTTTTAAACAGCTGCAGGGATAAAAAAAAAAAAAAGCAAACGAAATAATATCACCAGCGACACAGGAAAGTAATATGAAAGGTCTTCCTTAATCCGACTAAAGCTGGACTGTTCAAAGCTGAGCATGAGAATCCAAATTTAACTCACCCCATTTGAGTTAATGTCATTTTTACAGCGACAGAAGGGATGGGGTACACGAGGAAGGCATCTGGGCTAACCTCCACTGGAGTTAGTGGCACAGCTATGGAATATCTGCAACGCGGAAATGTTGTGGAGCTGCTGACCAGGCACAGGATCGAGGACATGGGAAGGTGGGGACAGTCCAGGCAGGTATGGGGTCAGGAGAGTTCGGTAGTGGACTCATACCAGTTTTAGCCCTGTGGCATCTGGGGGATTTACACCAACCTGTGGAGTGAGTTCATGGGTGATTTTGCAAGGAAAGGGGACACGTCTGAATTTTCTTTCAAATGAGAGAGGAGAGAGCAATCCCACATTTCTTCAAGAGCAACATGGGTTATGCTGCTGCTTGTTTGTGGTGCCAGTAGCATTCAGCTCATACTGTACCCTGAATGCATAGACACCCCAGAAATCATCCCTGATTACCTGAGAGTTCACCTACTTTGTGTGGGAATTTTAACACTGACCTCAGCAGGAGGTCTCTTGTGCAGAAATCCACGCTGGTCAGATGAAGATGTATTTCATCTAGTGTCCTTTCTACCATAGTGGCCATCAGCAGATGCTAACAAATGTTTTGGGGGTATAAGAGCTTAGGAGCATAAGAAGAAGGTTAGTTATAAAGATATCCCGCAGTGCAGTGATCAATTTTCTGAGCAAAACCTTAACCTTCTTTAAGACGTTTTAGCTTAAGATTGTAATGTTTTAATGTGATTGAATATCTTTAGATTACCTGAAAGGCCATTTTCTCATACAGTACAAAAATTGCAAGCAGAAGTCAAGAAATATTATAGAAAAAATCCTGAGCAAGGTATCTCAGGCTTTTAAACATAAGCTCAATGTAATTTTGGTTTTTCAAAAAAACCATATCCTAAAATAATCTGTAAAATACGTTTGCCCTAAAATTACTATGCTTCTCAACAGAGAGACCTATACTTCTATTCACTGTATTCTGTTGAAGTTTAAAATATAAAATGCTTCTACAGGATCAGTATTAAAAAAAAAAAAAAACGCCACAAAACAATTTCCAAAGTAACTACAAGCCTTCTTTATGCTTTTCAGTATTGTCTTTTAATATAAGAGTTTAATTTTGTGGATGGTCTTTCATAAAGGATTATTTTTGCTTTGGAAGCATGCTGTTCTGCTGGTTTGTTTACTGATTTCTTTATGCAAATGCCTCTGAAAAATGGGGCACTTTACAATGTTTTATATAAAAAGTGCAAGTCTTTCATGTCCTTCTTTTCCTGTGTTCTCCAAAAGAATCATCCTTTCCTGATAATACATAGTGAAATGAAATTATTTCCTATGAATATAATTATGTTGAAAGCATTTGACCACAGCACTTTTCTACCTATTAAAATGAAAATCCTAGAAGACCACATCACATATACACGGTCCAAACCATTGAGCTGTATTGATTTACATAATCTAAACTGCTTTGCTATTTTGAATGCTTCTGTCCATTTTCAATAGCTTTACATTATTCCTTTGCATTTCCTTCAGAAAGCAACAGGGTTCTGAAATACTAATTTTCATTCAGCTGGATATATTAGAAAAAATAGTGAAATGTCAGGCATCTAATCACTGGGATCTTACCCCTTACTGCAAAGCAACCACAGAGTTTGGAGAATGTCCAGCCTTAAAATTAATGAGTGAGTGTGATCCACGGAGAAATAACTTTAACCACAATTTGGCTAGACCTTAAAGTCTGCATTTTTATTGTTTTTGGCATCTGGAACCATATTTCTAATGGATTCACTTCCCTTGAGATAGGTAGTGAAAGAAAGGTGCGTAGTCTTAAACTTGAACCTCTTGTGGTTTCTTTGCTTTCTTTTCTGAGATTTAAATAGCATTAATTACACTGTAATAAGAAATGTCAATTGTCTTGCTGTCTGACAGCATTTGGGTTTGTTCCCAAGATGTGAGTCCTTGTGCTAAGAAGAAATTACATTCAACTGGGACTTGTTCCAACACTGACAACAACCTTGGGATCAATGCTGTAATGACTTTTGGCTCTCACTTCCCTTGAACGTGGCTTGTGTAAGCTCAGAGAACCTGTTGAACACAAGACAACCAGTACCTTAAGCAGCCATTGAAATGAAGCAGTCATTGAAATGATGCAAATGAAGAAATTGGAGTAGTATATGATAACAAATCTGGTGGGGTCTTAACCTTCTCTGCCTGATGGATGGCAACTCTGAGAAGATGATAACTGCAGGTAAACGCCATGTTTTGTTCTCCCTGTCATTTTATATTGCAACATGACTATGAAAACATCGGGAAGATCTCTGTGACCAACATCTAACACATGATAAATGGACTGCAACTACTGAACTAACACATAGGCACCTAAGTGGACCCCTGCACATTATCGTCCACCAAACCTGGCACTGGATGGATGACCTTTTTTTTTCCCTACAACTAACAGAGCCATGCAAGGCACAAGATTGGGTGTGTATTGGGTTTGCGTGGCAAGATTTTGGTAGTGGGGCATGCTACAGGGGTGGCTTCTGTGAGAAGCTGCTAGAAGCTTTCCCTATGTCCGGTAGAGCCAATGCCAGCTGGCTCCAAGATGGACCCACTGTTGGCCAAGGCCAAGCCCATCAGCAACAGTGGTAGCACCTCTGGGATAACAGAGTTAAGAAGGGAAAAAAAATTGCATGGCAGCAGTCAGAAGAGAGGAGTGAGAATATGTGAGGAGCAGCTCTGCAGACACCAAGGTCAATGAAGAAGGAGGAGGTTCTCAAGGAGCTGGAGCAGAGATTCCCCTGCAGCCCCTGGTGAAAACTATGTTGAGTCAGACTGTCCCACCTGCAGCCCATGGAGGACCCCACACAGGAGCAGGTGAATGCCCAAAGGAGACTGTGACCCTGTGGGAAGCCCACAGTGGAGCAGGCTCCTGGCAGAACCTGTGCAGACAGAGGAGTCTACACTGGAGCAGGTTTGCTGGCAGGACTTGTGACCCCGTGGGGGACCCAGGCTGGAGCAGCTCGTGAAGAACTGCAGCCTGTAGGAAGGATTCACGTTGGAGAAGTTGGTGGAGGACTGTCTACCGTGGAAGGGACCCCAGGCTGGAGCAGGGGCAGAGTGTGAGAAGTCCTCCCCCTGAGCACAAAGGAGCATCAGAGACGTGTGATGGACTGACCACAACCCCCATTCCCCATCCCCCTGCACTGCTCAGAGGGAGGAGGTTGAAAATTCAGGAGTGAAGTAGATTCTGGGAAGAAGGGAGGGATGGGGGGAAGGTGTTTTAAGATTTGGTTTTATTTCTCATTATGCGGGTCTGATTTTGATTGGCAATAAATTAAACTAATTTCCCCAAGTTAAGTCTGTTTTGCCCATGACGATAATGGCTGAATGCTCTCTCCCTGTTCTTATCTCAACCCACAAGCTTCTCGTTATATTTTTGTCTTCCCTGTCCATCTGAGAAGGGGAGTGACAGAGCAGCTTCGGTGGGCAGCTGGCATCTAGCCAAGGTCAACCCACCACAGGGTGTTAATTTCCACAGGCATCTGCCACTAAGGGGCTGCAGCAGACGGCAGAAGGTGAGACCTGGGAGACCTGCAGCATTGAAGTCTATATATGAACTAGGAACCCAAGGCTCTCCAAGTACTCAGTGGTGAGAAACAGACACATTTAGGGTGTTGTTCATTGATTCAGGTACCAACTTAGGATGAGTTGAATGACACTGAAAAAAATTTGTTATTTACTACTACTGCTCACTACAAATTGCTATTTAACACTGTCCATAAAACAAAATCAGACAGTGATCTAAGGCCTGTGCTTACATTCATTTACTCACGTACATCTTTGTTGGGTATGAGGAATCTCACCCAGACTTCCCAGCAGGTGTTGCGCATTAATATTAGAAAACACATCTGGAGGACAGGCTTTTCTGGATCTGCTTTTCACCAGCAAGGAAATCATGGAAGTGGCAAGCAGGGGTTTAGAGTGACTAAGGGAGGCTTAAGGAGTCTTCTTGTAACAAAGAAGAAATACAGCATAAAAGCCTTGAAGAAAGCTAAGCAGAATAAATTCAGGGAGCTGGCAGTTAACGTCCTGTAGAAATATACAGAAAGGGATCGGGCAACCTGGCAATTCCATTTAAAAATAAAAATAAAGAAAATTAGAAGCATTGGAATAAAGTATCCTGAGTAAAAGAAAAAAGCAGAGGAAACAAAAGATGCACCTAGCTGAACCAGAGGTCTTCAATAACCTGGAACATAAAGAGGAACCAGACAGCAAAACATAGCTCAAAGAGCTAAGGACAAGAATTAAAGCAAAGTGGAAGCATACCAAGACATGAGAATCAACATGGATGCAATTAGCAAGTAACGTAAGAAGTAAGAAGAAAACATTTAATATACCTGTTAGATAGCCACAGGAAGGTCATGGAAATGGTCTTGACACACTCAGTAAAAAGGGAAAGCCAGGGACAGAAGATGTCAAGAAACACTTAATATCTGTAGGGCTTGACTAGAACGGCTGCCTGTGAGCAGGCAGCAAACCCATAGTCAACCACTGCACCCAATCTGGTGGCAGACTAAGGAAAGAAAATCAGAGATTACTCAGATAATCAAGGATTACTTAGATAAATTAAGTACACATGTTAGGAGTGATTAGGGAGGAGCACACATCTGTTTCATCTGTGCTCTGAGCTGGCCCATCACACAGCACCTGCAGTCTCAGGGGCTCTGTGGGTTGATTAGCTTGATGTGAGCCCAAAACCACAGAGACCTAAGCTTGACGAACATACTGGCCCTCCTGCTGCTTCTTATCAAATGCCCGAGAGGGACAATGTAAATACATCTGTTCTGGTTAGTTTTACCTTGGTTAAAAAATTCAGAGACAAATAGTGCTCAGAAACCCCAGACAAAGACAGTACAAATAGATGGTATTCTCCTTATTTTGTTCAACACTGCGAAACTGCCACTAAGCTTCAGTACCTGTTTAGATAACCTTGCTTTAGAACGCTCTGCTGTGCTTGAAAGCCCTCCCCTCAGCCCCCCAGAAACTGTCCCAGCCCAATATAAGCTGTCAGCAAGCACGAGTACGGCACAGGTCACAGCCAGAGAGCTAGAAAAGCTGAGAATGGGGATATTTATCTAACATGGATATTTACTGTATTGGAGATGAACAGTAGTTTCGGGTAGTTTCACCTTATGCTAAATATAACAAAAAGCTTTTTTTTTTTTAAACAACTATTGCTTCATTTAATAAACAGGCTCTTATTTTAACAGTATTTGGGATAGCTCTTTGTGTGAGTCAGAAACATCTGAGAGTGCTCTTTTCCCAGCAGAACAAATGAAAACAACAAACCTTTTTCCTCTGCCAAATAAAATCGCCCAGTCTATCGAATCCTACTTTCCACACCAGCAGGTATGAAGGGCAAATACTAAGCTGAAGAAATACTTTAGGAAAAGTAATGAACTAAAATTTGAGCTCTTCTTTGTTTTCTAAAGATGTAATAATTCATTTTTTCTAGAAATATATCCTCTGATTATTCCCTCAAAAAAAAAAGTATGTAATTATCAAATAATACCAATTGATTTAAAATTTGTAAAGGTAAGTCCTAAGCCAAAAAAGTGCCAGAATTCAGATTACCCTTGTCACGTTAAATTGGCCTCCCTGTGCTGACATACCATGGTACAATCTTTAATTACATGACTGCCTATTACCCTAGCTGCAGGTTTGCTGCCTCATGTAATGCAACGTGTGGATTATAGTAATATTGCAACATGTTGTAGACATAGCTGGAAAGATCCAGTCAACAAGACAAAAGAAATGCGTAATCCACACAGAATCCTTCACTAGAATCAGAAACAATCCTGAATGAAAGCACAAGACCAATATCTTTAACGTTTCAATAAATATACCATTTAGAATTTCAGAATTGTGATATCTACAAAATCTTGAGGCATGTACTTTGTGGGAAACATGAAAAAAACATTTCACCTTGAAGTGGGAGCATGAAGGAACACGTAGCCACAAAATATTTTCCAAGTACAAAAGTTCCATTAAGGTTAGAAGAATAACATATTACTCCCAGAATCTTTATGGGAAGAAAAAATACAACGTTCAGAATTTTTCCAAATTTTTTTTAAATAAAGCAAATCAGTATAGAATGTTAAAACAAAATGGAATTAGTATAATTCTTTAGTATCTGAGGTGTTAGGGAATACTGGCATTTTATACAAAGTGGAAGGAGACAAATCTGACCATATTTGATTTTTTTCCTCTCTCCTGATAGAGACAAAGGTTCATACTAGTACTTAGAATACTAAAGTTTCATACCAGTACTTGTGAAGTCCCCAAAATTACTCAAAAATAATGAAATATTCTTCATTTTTGCAATTTGGAAAGGAAATTAAAGTGAAAATTCAAAACTTCAAACCATGAAGCTCAGGAACTCAGAACAGCATTTTACAGTCTTCCCTCGTGTTCAAGGAAGGCTGCGTTTTCTTCATTGATGTTTTCCTGAGAGTAGAGTGGCAATTAACATATATGTTGAAACGAAAACCTCCTCTACCCATCCTACTGCACCTCTTTAACAGGAAAGAAAATTAAATTAATCCATTGTGTATCATCTCTCTGTTCCTAGCCACCCACGCTGGGATCACTCTTGCTGCTCCATGTCTTTTCTGCCACTCATGTAATTTCTTTTTTCATCAGCATGCTGCCGGTCTTCAACCTTTGCCAGGGTAAGGAGAAATGAAGGCTGCTCTGCACGCGTGAGAGAAATGGAGAAGGGTGTGGGATCTGGGAGTATTGCACAGAATACGATGGGGAGCCAAGGGAAAATCCATGTTACTTAAACTAATTAAATGCAGTAGTTTTCTGAATTGAGCTGAGCTATTTCTGCAAGAACCGTGCTGCAGACAAAAACCCTTTATTTTTCCATCTTCATCACACAGGACTGCTGGGGAAGCATGCCACAACAGTCTGTACTAACTTTGATCTGTTTGCAAAAAGACAGAGGTTTACATTACATTACCAGACATCAAGGATCATTTACAAAGACCTTCAAAGTCTTTAGAAAGCTTGAGTTTAGATCTTGAGGAGAGAAACTGTGCTGAGCTGCACCATGGAGCAGGGATGTGGTGGTGCTTTAGAGCTGCTTTCCTTTCTCCTTCACCTGACTTTAGCACAGTTTAACCATAAGCTTTAGATCTAGAAACCCTTTTTCTGATGTTGTAAATGTTGTCTGCTGGTGTCCCAGGGATTTGTTCTGGGGCAGACTGATGGGCTAATGAACGGGCTAAGGAGTCTTCTGGCAGCAGTTGTTGATAATTGCAACTCCACCTTACTCCCAAAGGACTTTCTTAAAAATGAGAAATTAACATGTTTTAAAGACTCACTTACAAAGATCTGTCTTTTGTAAAGGATATCTTAAAAGTGTTCCAACTCCCTGTTTTCTCTGGCCACAGTAATCTGTGAATAACAGAAATCCAAAATATCTTTAAATATCTTTAATCTCTAGAAAGCTAATAAACTATTTACTCCATCATACACATTCTAGAAAAGCTGTCTTCAAGACATTTGCATTAACCATCAATTTGTATATTGTTTATTGTTTAGAAATGCTTGGTCTTTGTTGATGCTCTCCTTAAAACAGGGAGCATTTTGTTACCTGTCCCCAGTTCCTAATTTACAAAAAAACCCAACACTTCACTCATGTTCATTTTATTTTTTTTTTTTAAATCAAACTAATTTTTTTCAGAATACATTTTCTGAAACCAGACTGGCACATGTCCTAGCTAGAGTAGGTCAGAAAACTTTTGATGAAATTCAATTGAAAAAGCTGGAGTTTGAACTGAAATTCTGCAACTGAAACACTTCAAGTTTCTTGAGCTATTGGTAGACCACAGGTATGTCTCCCACAGAAAGTTGTCTGGCTTCAGAGAGTAATAACAAAGACTTAATGCTTCTTCATTGGGTGTTGGTCTCTTCTGCCAAAAAACTATCTATAGGATAAGACGAAATGGCCTCAAGTTGCACCAGGGGAGGTTTAGCTAGGATATTAGGAAAAAATTCTTTACTGAGTGGTCAAGCATTGGTACAGGCTGCCGAAGGAAGTGCTGGAGTCACCATCACTGGAGGTGTTCAAAAAATGTGTAGACAGGGCACTTTGGGACATGGGATGGTGGTGTTGGGTTGACAGTTGGATTTGACGATCTTAGCGGTCTTTTCCAACCTTAATGGTTCTATGATTCTATCTATGATTCAAGAAACTGGATAGACACAGGCACCTAGGTCTTCTGAGCCCTGCCCTCCATAGCCAAGAGCTGGGCCTCTTTTCCCTTGGAGACCTCAGGGTTCTTAGGGCCGTGGCTTTGCAGTGGCAGGTTGGAGTCCCTTGCATGCATGGATCCCTTGAGTGGTGCCTCTTAGATGAGAAAAGTAATGGTGCTGCAAAGCCAGCTGCCTGAGAGCTGTGGGGTCCTGGCTCCAGCCACATGTCTCCAGGTTCCCATGTTCTCACCGCAGAACCAGGATGCTGAAGCTGGAAGCAGCTGCACAAGCTCTCCTGGTCCATTCCCAGACAGAAAGACAATTCCTTGGTCTATAAAATTTCACAGTTTACCACACCAGCATTCAAATCACAAGATGACAGCCCAGGAGCCTGGGAGTGTTGTACCCAGCCCAGGGAACATGGTGGAGAGTCAACCTGGAGACCTCTGGAGCTTGTGCATTCAACCAACTCCTCTCTTGGCAGTGGTGAAAGAAACAGCAATGCCATTTTCTTTCACACCACGGGGCCTCTGTGAGCAATTTTTGTTTTCAAAGTTCCAGTTCATTAGATATTTTAAAGCAACAATTATTATTGTCTGCCAACTTGAAATTCTGTATTTTAGCCAACTCTGAGTAAACTTGAATTGATTTAAAACCTGAGCACTAAGGACATGTAAGTGACAAAATATATCTAGACTGGCAGTGTTAGAGTCATTCTGAAGGCAATGGACAGTGTGCATGGTGAGAATCATGTCTATTAATTTTATTAAAGTAATGGATGGCTGTTAGCAATAAATTGGGGTCTCCAAAGTGCACTGAATTTATTTAGAGATCTTTCTTTCCACCCCTATTCCACTTTTAACATCTATTGGCAATAGTAAATGTCTAAATGGTTGCAGAAAGCAAATCATGTGCCAGACTTCATATATAGCACGAGCAGCAGGCAATTTAGATTAGCAGTTTGGTTATTACTAACAGTGCAAAATTGCTGTGAATGAGGCAAAGTAAAAATGCTCTTACAAACTTCTCCATTTCATTCCATTTCCTACATTTATTTTGGAGGTGGATTCTGCTGTGTTTATAGCTGAAAGTTATGGATAATTATATACTGTCAGTGTGCACTTCCATTATTTAGGTATTTAGGCACGAATCCTTCTAGCACTTATGCATAAGCATAACTTTATTCATTTTGCAAGTTCAATGGGACAGCCCATTGTACATGAAAGCAAGCATATGAATAAATCTTCATAGTAACAGAGCCTTAATTTGTACAAGAAGAATTAGATGTTGGAGTAATCTGTTGCTGGTTTAGTGAATGTTAAGTTCTTCCCAAAATACCAGATGTGGGGAAGAATGCCCAAAGAACAAAGTAGACATGACATCATCTAATTGTCATTGTAGAAATAACACCATGCATGTAGCATAATCCAGCATGTGGCAGATATGGACAATTTGATTTAATCTTTTTGCAAAACCAAAGTAAAATTAATGTAAACTGTGGCTAAATAGCCAACTCATCAGCCAATGCCTCAAGTCCATTCTTAAACAACGGCACAGATCAAAATTACTTCTCTTAAAAGTGAGTTTCAATTTTCCCTATAAAAACAGTTCATTTCAAACCAGGATGCTCAGAGCAGATCACCCAAGTATTAGTTGGTCTAGCAACCCGATTGCCTCTGGGCAGCACTGCCTCAGCCTCCCAGCTAGGAGCAAAGGAAAACGCTCCTGTTTAGAAGAAGTCATGGGGCCACCACGAACCCCCTCTACTACCAACCTGGATGCACAGGAGAGTTAGCCACCCTGCAACTATACCTCTCTGAACGATTAGTATTGGAAAATGTTTTGTTGCTAAACCCTAACTGGAACTAAAAGAATTGTCGTTGACATTAGCTTTATTTTAGGATTTCAGGGTATTTCGCCTGAGCGGGTTTCATCCTATTTGTGCCGAACCAATGGAAAAGTTGCTACTGAATTTGTGAATGCAGGACCGGGCCTGAGTAATCTCTGTGCTGTAAATTGCAAAGGAATGATGCAGCTATTACCCTGTGTTTCTCTTCAAATGTGGGGTTTTTTCCTATTTTAATTAATGAGTTGGCCAACATCTCTGGTGTGCTTTACTTACAGATGCAATTGAGATCCTATAGAGAATGAACTGTTATTGTTATGCCTAAAAAAATCCTGAGGAGCATAGCGTAGATGGCTCAGCAGGTACTGATTTCATCTCCACACTGAGCATCAGCAGGTAGACTAGCTCCAGCCCTGAGCTGTTGTGGAAAAGGTGCAGCCCATTTGTGTGCTCCTGGATCCAAGCTGACTGCACATTAAAAAAAAAAAAATGTGTTGCTGCATCCATGGCATGGTTAATCCATAACCGAGGTGAGCTTCCAGGCATCACTGCTGACATGGCTATTTTCAAAATTCGTTACTTTTTCCCTTGACTACACACCCAAAAAGATGCATACTGACTGATTTTTCCTGGTACTATTTGGCTTGACTTTATTTTTTTTTAATTTTGCATAATTTGACAATATTTGATAGTATTTTGGAAGTAAGAAATAAAAAAAAAATGTATTGTAATGATAAGGAAAACATCTCTTGAAGTCTTGCAGGCATCCAAAGTTGTTTGTAGCTCTTTTAATTTTTAAATAACAAGCAGCAGTTAAAGATTTAAATTTTTAATATCATTAAGGCACCAGGGCTTTTAATAGCAGGCAGAATTAATTCCTGTAAGCATTGTGAAGGGGGTTTAAAGCCTCTTTTTAAAAGATCGCTATATTTATACCTGGTATTTTAACCTCATTGTCATATCAAATTTGTTGGGGTTTTTTTTTCAGTTTGGCAAAATATTTATTTACTGTAATAAACAGGAAGAGACTCATATGTATGTGTACGTGATTGAATTGAGGGCAAAGCAAAAACATCTGGAGTCAGAATTACAGTTCCAGCCTGTAGCCTGCTGGGCAGATCTGCTGAGTGAATTTCCACTCTTTTTTCATATTCTTCCCATCGTGAGAGTAGAAGATTCTCGTAACGCTGGCTGCGGGGTTCCACCTGGGTGAAGAGAGATATTTCTTCCCAGAGAGGTACTTAATGAGTGCTGCTGTAAGCTTATCCGCAAGCTCATTACTGCAACAGCAATTAATCATATGTGGTCTTAGGTCTGTGCCAAGTCTGCAAACACACACTTCGCCCCTTTCTTAATGGGCCCATAAGGTTGCCTGGAACAGGCAACTCAGGGACACCATCCCGAAACCTGTCCCCAGTCTGCACCTTCCTTGCGCTGCTGCCGCACTTTGGGGATGTCCTGATGGCCACCTTTTCTGCAAAAAGCCCAGGCAAACTTCTTCTCAATGTGAAAGCCAAATTTGTTCCAGTTTTCTCATTTCTTTAACTTCATGTCACCTCAGATGAAGATTTTGATGTCCAGCTGTGTCTCCCTCCTCCAAGCACATACGTGGCCACAGGTGGGGGGGTGCGGTGGAACACATGAGCACATCTGCGCACACCTGAGAGCACCTGGGCACCACCAGAAATTCTTACAATAAGTGGCTTTCACTGAGTCCCCGTACGGTTTGTCCTGGTTAAGGCCTGCCTAAAATAGCAGCCTCCCATTCTGAACATCATCTCCATTTCTTTTGGGTTTGTTTTTTACTTTCCAAAAGCTTGCAGAGATGATCCTTTCCTTTGGGGAGAATGCCAGTGCATGTACAACTGCTGTGAAGCCATTACACCTGGAAAGGATCTGCTACGTCTAATTGAGCAATTTGACAAAGTGACTCTTTCAGGGCTTCTCTGAAAGTTAATGGGAGATTTATTAGTTACTGCAGCAGTAGCAGGATCAGGCCCTTTGACTTCATCAGGCATGTCATCCATCTTCACATAAGCAGGCTGACAGGACAGGGATTGAAATTTCACAGTCTGTGATATATTTAGCGATTGTTTAGATTGGATTAGGCTATGGAAAATACTGTGCTGACCAAGATAATCATCCTTCAGATATTGATCTAACCCCTGTCTGCTCAAATTTGTTCTTCCAAATCACATTGCCTGCAGCCACCCACCAATAGCTTACAGCGATATTGCAGCGGCAGCTGCTGGGATCCCTGATTTTTCCCCAATTGAGATCACTGGTGAAACTCCAATGACTTCAACGGTGCAGGATTGTGCCCTACGGTTGCTGTTTTCTGCAACACGTTTCCCACTAACTTGGGTGCATGTTTTGAGTCACAATGCTGAAAATCAGGCAGTAATATCCCAACTCAGTCCAATAATACAACGTTTAGCTTTGGGGCATGGGAAGGGGACTACATCCACAGAAATCACACCTACAATGCTATATAGCACTACCTAGACTAGCACTGAACAAATTAGTGGGAGTGCTCAGGAAATGTGCCAAACTCCCAAAAACACTGTACCAAGGCTAACATGCATGGCCCTAAGAGCTAAAACGTCCCCAGGAGACCGTTGTGCCACCATGTGTGTACTGCTTCCAGCATGGCATTAGTTTGTTCCAAGACAGCCGAGGTATCTCTGGATGGTGCTGTCTTGTCATATTTTGATTTAGACATATTTTTAGACCTTTGCTGAACTTGGTCTAAATATATACTTGTGGAACATCTCCATAACCTGGATCTCCATTACAACCACACATTTGGAACACAACTCTAAACACTTGAGATGGCTGAAAAGGGCACACAAAGGGAGTGACTCCCTGCAGCCCAGAAAACTGGGGACTTTGCCAGCAAGGCGTAAGGTGGAATAAGACCAACAGGACTCTCAAAGCTGTGCCACCGCCTGTTAGGTATAAGGCAGGCCCGGCAAAGCACTATTGCAGAAGAAATAACAAAATGTTATGTCAGCTCTGCAAGTACAATTCCTGCACTGGTGTATAGATTTCACATAGCATTTTAGTCAAAGCACGCTATGGAAATCAAACAGAATTTAATTTTTGAAGCATCCTTTGTCCTGGAGGGAGAGAAGTGAATTAAGGTGAATTGAGTTTCTTCTCCTGATACCTTGCACACTGCACAAAATAAATGTAAAGCTCTACCAATGCTATACAGATTTGGGATTTTGCAGTATTATAAATGATTGCCCCCAGGGCAGAACAAGAGGCTGCTTGATCCTCCTTTCTAAGATTTGCTGTTAATCTGAATAACACTTGTCTCCTGAGTCCTGCTGGTTTTCCTAGAATCCAATCTCTCATATTTTGCAGATCACATAAGAAACTAAGGATTTTTTTTTTTATTTAGTTTGTGGTAAGCCCATGAACAAGACAATTCAGAGATACAGCCAGGTGTGCAACTGGTTTTGGTGTAATATTGCTAGGTAACGTTTACTGAGGTCCTATGCTAGCTCCAGATCTTGTGATCTGTATTTCTTTGTTGCTGGAGGTGATGAAGGGTTTGCTCTACCTTTTGGCCTCTTATTCCAGTTTGTGAGGTTCAAGGTCCATGTCAGCAGCACACACAGTACAGTCCAGTGCTTTCGGTTCAACCAGCTTCAACAGCTCATCAATAGCTTTTGTTCCAAAACCAGCAACATTTCCCTCAAAACCCTCAGCATACTCCTACCCAGCATTACTTACTCTGAACTATAAAACGTCACGCTCAGTGTTTCTACTTTTATGGATTCCATCCCAAGGGTAAGACATCCTGCCAAGAAGGCCTCATCTTGGCCCAGGGCATTATCCGTCTGTTTAGAGGAGCTGTCAGCTGGCTGCAGGCCTTGAAGTAGGCACAAAGACACAAAAGGTGTTTGAAGCCTCCAGGAAGCCACGCCAGGGCCCTTCTGGGCCAGGAGGCAAAAGGTGGAGAGAAGAGGGCATGTTGCGAGGAGGTGAGGCCACAGAGTCACGCTCCTCTTCGGTGGCAGTGCAGTTGGGCTGGAGCATGAGGAACGGTGGCCAGCAGCTGGAGGAGAGAAGGGGATGTGGCAGGTCCCCAAGTCATGGCATGATCGTGGCATAGACTCAACTCATCCACATATGAATGAAGTGCCACCACCACTGGGCCTAGCTGAATGGAGCAGAGGTTGGTTTTAGGAGTTAACATCCGTGACTCGGGTAGAGAAAAAAACACAATGGGAGACCAGGGACAGAGGTGGAGAGGTCAGCAGCTATATGCAGGGCTGAGATTTATAAATACAACCCTTTCTCGTTTCCAAGCTTGCAGATAGGAATCAGATTTGAGCACTGATGGAAGGTGCCTGAGCTGTCACACAACACGTATCGCAGTACAATGCTTCGGCAGATGACGGCACACATTCACTGCAGGTTTTCACCCAACTACATAAATGCCACAACAAGCAGGACTGCGGTTTTCTTCCCACAAGAGGGCCCTACAGCTTCACTCTCCAGACTAAGGAATCTACGCTATTTAAGGTACGGCTTGTGAAGAACTGTAATCCCACCTTGCCTGTAAGAGGCCACTGCGGGGTATATATTGTCACATACTCAGCAAGAAAACAGCCCTGACTGCTACGAATTGCAAATCATCCCTGTGACTGCTTCTGAGGCAGAGGAACAGGATTTGAGTCATAGCAGGAAAATAAGCCTCTATTAAAGAGAAATAAATAGTTTTCAGGGATCCCCAGCTAGAGTTGAAAGATTTTACTACATGGGACCCATTTTCTAAATGCTGTGATGTGGGATGGACCTGCCTCAGCTTGTTACGTAGAGTTGCAAACAAAAGTAACTGCAAGCTGGAGATAAAACACGCGGTTTAAGCAGGATTGATTTCAACGAGGTGTTTTGCAGTCATGCCATCCACTGGCAGGATAACAAGTAGAAATGTTAGAGATATGAGACAGTAGATCGCAGCCAAGCTCACGGGCATGTTTCCTCTGCTGGTAGTGCTGACATGTGGTCACTAAATGAAAAACGACTGGAAGAAGCACAGCGTAACCCTGGCTGGTCCCTCCCTCACCATCTCCTGGGGTCCCTGGGGGAGTCCTTCACTGGGGAGACTCTGAGGACTCCTGCCCGAGTTTGCAGAGAAGAGCACCCAAAGGATATCAGTCCCTTAGGAAAATCCAATCCCAGCTTCTTGCAAGATACGGACACAAAACTTGACTCCTGCTTCAGATCCTGGAGAGGCCAGATAGACCAGATAGGAACAATGTCTTAAGCAGTGCAATGCTTTCCATTTCCAGTAAAAGCTTTCCATTTCCCCAAGTGTTTTTTCAAACCAAGAGCTGGGTCCATGCCTTCCTACAGTGAGCTATAAGTGAAAACCAGCACAAGACACATTTTCTCCCTGTCATTTCTTCTCCTTGGTGTGTGCTGGTCTTGCTTTATCTAAAACAAAGCAGGATGGAACTTCAAAAATAAAGTTCTAGACAATGCAAATTAGCAAGTTTTTTCCTCCTGAAGTGCACCATTTATACTACTTTTAATACCAACCAAGAAATTCTCCTAATAATTACTTTTTTCAGTGCTGGAGGGAATCCTACTGTCAAAACCACATTTTATACTTTGTGTCAAATTCTTCAACTACATTCTTCTTTCTTCTCCCTTAACTTCAATAAACTATTAACAATATTTTAAAGAATGGTTACCACACTTGGAGTCATGTGCAATCACCTGACATAGAACACCAACCACAGGTACTCCACTAACTACCTGTGCCCTCTTGAACCCGAGTAACACCCTTTCAGCAAACCAATGGGATGGTACAACCTCAATCACAGTATAAAAGTCCTCTTGTTGTCCTAACAGTTATGAGAAAGATATAAAGGGACTTGCAGCAACTCTTAGGACTGCAGATCGGAACAGAGCCTTACAATGTTTGCAGAACAGATGAACAATAGACTCTTGAAGAGTAAAACAAGCAAGTGAGCGGAACAGCCAGCTATGCTCAATACACATCAATACGGGAAAAATAAATGTTTGTACAAAGCTGCACAACCAGTGTGGTCACCTAGAGGTTTTTTCATCATGTGTTTCATATATTGACTAATTCCAAACATTTTTTACTTGAGTTCATTTCCAGGTGCAAGGACAAACATCTAGTTAACTCAAAACAACTAAGGGCTCATTTAGGCAGGGTTGAAAATGGTCACAATTAATAGCTTGTTCAAAGCTTGTAGAAGTAATACTGTTGCCAGACTATTGGTACAGTACATTTGCCAACCCTTTTCTGCTGCATTGCTGCATATCAAGTATTTCTTTTGATTCTAAAAAATGCACATTTTTGCTTTGTTTATCAATGATTGCAATGTTATTGTGGAGACCCAATCTGGAAAGAAGTGGGTGAGCAACAGCTCGCAGTGATGTTATCTTAATATACCATTTGTTTCAGACTCAGGTTCCCGTTTCTATATAGCTCGTTTTATCTCAGTTATACTCAAAAGTGCTTGTTAAAGGCAAACAGAAAAAAAAAATTATAAAAAGTTGCAGTTCCCTCTTCACATTGTGGTTCAAATTTAGCAAGTCATGTCTCAACTACCTCTAGCCAGCAAAGAATTTAAGACAGCATTTGACTCTAAACACAGCAATGTCCCACTGAAATAAAAGACAAATATATGCTTATGCACTGAAGTGAATTGTCTATATGGCTACAGTGGGATTTGGCCGTTTAAAATATAATCATCTAATTTAGATTAGCGATTCCCCCAACCATGAGGGAGAGATATAAATCAGTCCCCTTGACCAGTCATCCAACCCGTCTGAGAGCCCTGTGTCAGGCAGGCTGAGGGCTCCCTGGACATGCCTGCCTGTCCCTGGGGTGGCAGAGGGACAGGCAAGCTGAGGCTCTTGCCTCTTCCAGCTGTTGCCTCCAGTGCAGGGGTATTTCTGAGAGTTACCTGGGGCCCCCTCAAGAGACACAGGTGCTGCTGGGTGCAACTGTTCTAGTTTATTTGAGACTTCCTTTAGAAAGTGTGGATCTTTTAAAGAATCCATCCTTCTAAAGTATGGGAAAGGACTTCATTGACATACTTTCCAGTGCATTTATGAGTGCTGTCCATTTTCTCTCAAAGTACTGCTTTGCAGAATCTGCTTGGCAGCAAAAAGGATCTTTGGAGTCAGAGGTCCCATCATCCTAATACCACGTTCAGTCAGTATCTTTCCTCAATATCTGCACAAAATCCTTTCTGCTTTGCATTACAGAAGTCATGACTGAGCCAGTATAATGCTAGTGAGGCATCAAATCAAGTGTGGGTTCATAACAAGCAAGTGGAGCTGGATGGTATGAAAGCTCCAGAACTATGATGGACATCTCTACCAATTCCACCTAATCATTATAGCAGAAAGTCACTCACGGTTGGACATGTCTCTGCCTAATGGCTGTACATAGTTATATTCTGCTCAAGACAAC
>NW_010555616.1:47619-52261 GCF_000687285.1 Phaethon lepturus
ACAGAGGGGCCACATTAAAAAAATAACAGAAGTAGCAGCTTGTTCGGTGAAAATGTCGAAGGGATAGCTACGCTAAGTTATGCCACTCTGAGTATCCTCTGGTATTTGGGTGTGGGGTCATTCCCACGTAGGTAGACTGCCTTTCACAGCCACTTCCAGCTCTCCTTTATTAGCTTTTTATAGAAAGGACATGGTACGAATAATATGGCATTTACCAGTACTGAACAGAAAATGTAACGGGTCACTTTTTGGGGCCATGATTTTAATTTGGAAATTTCTTCCACTATTTTATCAATTTTGTCTTCAGCTTCTACTACTTTGACTAGGGTTCAGAAGCCTCCTGGAATAAATGTGTTATAAATAGAGATTTCCCTGGTCCATGCTGATGGATTCAGAAAGCTATTAGAAGAAGTGGAATCAATTGGTATTTAGAATAAGTTTGCAAGCACTTCTGCCTATTTTATTACCCCTAGACACTGTCTGTCTGCTTTAAGATTCCCTATTGGTTATTTAGGTCAGGTTTATAAGCTAGTCTCATTCCATGCTTCTCTCAAGCATCCTGTGAATCCTGTGCAGGATTCAATTTGCTAAAGATTTATGAGTCCTTCCTATTCCAGAGTCATATACATCATATGGAAACTATTGTGCAACGGAGAGCTTCGAGGTAGTCCCTCCCCTCCTCCCCTGTTGTCTCCAGAATGGCATTACTAACTAAGAGCTTCTGAAAAGAACTGCAATAACAGTACCATAGTCTTTTTTCTTGGTGATTTTTTAAATTTAATTTAGGCCCATTTTGTCTTTGTGTCTGAATGTTTTCTAGTCAAGTCCTTGAACATTACTAGGGAAGCGGGAAAGGGAAAAGAAGGAAGAAACTGCTACTTGGTTTCAGACGCTGTGTCCGAGTTAGAGCTAATGGACTGAAATGTCCAAAAATTGACCCCCTGGGGTGGTAGTCAGAATATTTGCGTGTGTGTATTCTAGCCCACTGCCTCTTCAAATGAAGACACACACTATAAACACTGCTTTTCAGTTATCTTACCTCTTGTAACCAAGTTGCTACCTTGCCTGCAAAGTATATGCTGCCTTGCTTGCAAAGAACACGCAATCCAAAGAGAGCAATAGATGAACTGCATTAGAATGCGGTTTGTCCAGCATAGGGATATCAATACGTACTAGGGAGAGACCCCCTGTACTCAGACAACGGGTCCTCCTAGTGCAGCAGCCAGCAGTGACCAGAAGCAGAAAGCACATTAGAAAACAGGACAAATATAAAGTGATTATTGCCTGCTCTGCATTACAGCTTTTAGCGTTCAGAAGGTTGGTATTCAAACCGTTATTTTTAGTAACCAAAGACTAGTGTTTAGTAACAGTGTTTAATCCTCCTTAGATTTGTCTTTTCCCATCTTCAGCTTATAGATATGTCTGAACTACAGAAACGCTCATAATTTGTCCATGCATTGGGTGAAATTATACTCCTCTTGGTGTTTTTAAGGTGCAGACTGCCTTCTAGTTCTTGTCCTGTGAGAAACAGTGAAGCTCTTTTTCCTATTCATCCCTTTGCACCACCCAAATTATAAAAATCTGTTATATTCCTCCCTTTCCCTTAGTCATTTCTTCTGATCTGAGTAGCAGTAATCTATTTAGGTTTTTTGGAACATGGAGGATGAGCTGACTGAGAGGATTAGAGGGCAGACCAATGTGGGTGACATTGTGCCGGATGTCTGCTGCAGACCATCTGATCAGCAAGAAGAAGGAGATAAACCCTTCTTCAGACAACTGGAAGACACTTTACATTGCAGGTCCTGGTCCTCATGGGAGTTTTGAACCAACCCAATATCTGCTGGAAGGGCAACACAAGTAATCAGGTAGGTTTCCAGAGTGCACTGATGATGAGCCACTCCCTGGACCTGACAGATGCAAACAAGGAAGAACTGGTAGGGAAGGTGAAAGTCAGGGGCCAGACATGGCTGCAATGAACATGAGATGTGGGACTTCAGGATCTCAAGAGAAGAGAACAGGTCACGTAGTAGTATCATGACCTGGACATCAGGAGAGCAGACTTCGCCCTCTTCAGGGACCTGCTAGGAAGAATCCCCAGGGTATCCCAGGGAGTAAAGGGGTTCAGGAGAGCTGGTTGATTTTCAAGCATCACCTCCTCCAACCTTGAGACTAGTCCATGCCAATCTGCAGGAAGTCAAGCAAAGGTGCTAGGAGGCCTGTATGGACAAATAAGTAGCTCCTGACAAAGCTCGAACAAGAAAGTAAGTCTAGAAGAGGTGGAAGCAGGACTAGGTAACTCCGGAGGAGTATTGAGACACTCTCAATGTGCAGTGATGGGTTTAGGAAAGCCAAAGCCTGCCTGGATTTGAATCTGATGAGGGATGTGAAGGGCAGCAAGAAAGGTACATAGGTAGCAAAAGGAAGACTGGGGAAAAATGGGGCCACTGCTGAGTGGAGCAAGGGACCCAGTGACAAAGGGCATGGAAAAGGCCAAGGTACTCAATGCCTTCTTTTCCTCAGTCTTCATTGGCCAGTCCCAGTCATCGGGTCAGTCTTCAGGGGCTAGTTTCAGGAACTGCAGGCCCCTGAGACCAGCAGGAAAGTCTGCAGCAAGGAAAACTTATCCCTGGTGGATAAGGATCAAGTTAGGGAACATTTAAACATCTCCATTTTGGAGATATTCAAAACTCAACTGGACAATGGTCATAAACAACCTTTTCTGGTTGCTCCTGCTTTGAGCAGGAGATTGGACTAGATCTTCAGAGGTGCCTTCCAACCTTAAGGATTCTGTGACAGTTCATGATTCTAATCATCCTTCTCCACCTTTATGTCCTACTTTTCCAATCCAGCTATGATTTTTTCCCTTTTCTAATGTGTACGTATTGCATGTGCCAGCCAAGAAATGGGCATACCCTGGAGTTACACAGTGGCATGATGTTATACTCTTTTTTTTGCTCTGCTCCTTTGCTAACAATTTCTAAACTTAATTTGCTTTTTTGATCACTGTTGAACTTAAGGCAACATTTTGCATACCATGATTCCAAGACAGGTAAGACAGAGCTCATTACTGTACATTTTAGCTACAATTTCTTTTTTCCCCACTTATGTATATCACTTTGCATTTACTGACATTACATTTCATCTGCAATTTTACTGCCGAAACATTCTGTATCAGGAAATTAGAAGGATTTCATGACTTCAAAGACTTTTTTGACTACCTTAAAGTATTTCCTATTTTTCTTAAGCTTTTCTGCCTTACACCTTCACTCCTCCTTTTACTGCTGATCATGTGAGAGCTGTGAATGACAGCAGTCTCAGCACATTTCCTTGGGGGTGACCACTGGTAAGCCACCACATCATAAAAGTGATCAGTAATCCCCATGCTACAATTTAACCACATATTAATGACTCATGAAAGGATGTTTCATCTCACCCTAAGATGATTTATTTTCTCTAACAGTCTTTAGTAAAGAACTATGTCAAACGTTTTTTGGAAAACCAGTTCAACAGTACCAATCCTGTACAGGATGAGTTCTTCAAAGAAATCTAGTAAACATGGATGACACAATTTTCCTTTACAAAATTTCAGTTGGTCTCTTCCTCAGTTTATAACATTTATGTATTTCTAGTAATTCTAGTAATTCATGTTATACCTCCAACAATTTGTGAGTAGAGATGAGATTTAATGCTCTGTAACCTCAGCAGATTATGGTAGACCCTTTAAAAAAAACCTTGTCACCTGCATTCCTCTAGTATCTCAAATTTCAAAACACCATAAAATTTGCATACTATCTGTGGTAAGTTATATTAAAAAGTCTCTTAGAAACAAACCAGTGACTTGGAGCTGAAATGTTGATTTTTTACAAGCGCTGAATCACTTTGTGGATTAAAGGAAGTTTTTAAACTATGATTCTTGTAGGGCTTTTTTGGAAACACAGTGATATCTCATTGCAATATTTTATCAGAGTATTTCAAAAAACGTATTAAAAGCAGAATTAAATCTTGTGAAATCACTGCATCTTTTGGATATAGATAAAATGGATTTTTATCAGTGCCATCTCATTCACAGGTGAAGCAATGACTCACCCAAGAGCACAAGACCCAGTGCCAGAACCAGGAATATATACAGACAACCTACCATTCAGCACCTTGCACTAGACCTTAGGTTGCATTTTCTTTCCCAATTTATTACACTACAGATTGAAGAAAACTGGAAAGCCTTTAAACATGTCCCTGCTTTACAAGGTATTTTCCTATGAACACCTACTGATTTTCATTATGACTGTGGCTCCTGATAACTGTGCAGAAAAAAAAAATTGTTTTAATTCCATGTGCATAAGAGAGTCTTAATGAAACAAGCCCTCATCTAGGAATCACTTTCTTTCCTAATACCTAATAGACATTTTTAAACTAGGCTGACCAAAATTTACCTACACTGCTATTCTGAATATAGTTCACAGAATCACAGAATCATTAAGGTTGGAAAAGACCTTTAAGATCATCAAGTCCAACCATCAACCCAACACCACCATGCCCACTAAACCATGTCTCGAAGTGCCACATCTACATGTTTTTTGAACACTTCCAGAGATGGCGACTCCACCCCCTCCCTGGGCAGCCTGTGCCAATGCTTGACCACTTT
>NW_010555616.1:53556-62143 GCF_000687285.1 Phaethon lepturus
TCTCTCATCCCATCCGGCCCCATAGACTTGTGGGTGTCCAGGTGGTATAGCAGGTCATTAACTGCTTCTGGGGAGTTTTTTCTGCTCTCCATTGCTGTCTTCCAGCTCAGGGAGAAATAATATTGCCAGCAAAGATGCTTTCTGACTGAGAGAAGGTATGAGCTGTTTTTTCTCCAGACAAAGCAAGGGTGGATACGTACGTAACCTGTGAAGTCTGGGACAAAATGCCAGACTCTCTGTGAATTAATGAATGTGAATATGGACTAGCAGCTCTGATTCTAATCGCAGTGCAGGAAGCATTCTGATTAATGTGTCTCATAATGTATTCAGAAATTTATTCCTACATGTGTTTGATGTAAAAAGCTTATAACAAAAATTCTGTATTTGCTGGACAAGGGTATTTTGCGTTCTCTTTGCACAATCATTGGTAACGATGCAGAACATGTGGAACAAGAAGTAGCTCAGACTGTGTATTTTTCATTGGATTCTTCTCAATCTGACATCAATGAACCATTTATAAAGTCTCCTTTGGCTTTCTTCATATATGATTCACCTTAGAATTTCCAGATTCCCTCTCTTGTGTGACAGAAAGCTCCAGGTGATTTGCCAAGTAGTCCATTCTTTTAATCAACCAGTGGGTATTTACAACATGTAGTCAAAATGGATGTATCATGGTAAATTATACCAGCATTTTCAATTTAACATACTGGCCCTTTTCCAAATGGTATAGCAGAACAAATAAGTTTCATATCAGATTTTCATTTTGCCCTCTGTTTACGTTATTAACTGTAGAAATATTTTTGCCAGGAATAACTGACTGCACGTAGCACTTGCGCAAGATTTCACATGCAATAACTTGATCCACATAGTACTCTATATGGTTTTGAATATTTTCTTATTATTCAGAGTACCAGAGGAGCTATTGCTTTTCTAATTATTACTACTGAAAGCCCTGCTCACCAAGAAAAGTGAGGCAAGGGTGGACACCAGCACAAAAAGGAAATTATTATTAAAATAGTACTGCCTGTGTACATGCTGTACCCTGCTCCTAAAGGCTTACATTTGAAGGTCAAGAGCTGCTATGTCAAAACCTTTTAGCTTTTTCAATACTAGCAAACACTGCTCTGGTATCCCTGTAAAATATACATGCAAAGGCTGCCAACTTTTGCAATTCTATCTCCAGTCTCATCCTATTCTGTAGTTTCCTGCCCGAAGGCCCTGCCAGTAGAACAGAGATCTTCCCCAGAGGTTCAGCTTTCATTTCTAAGGTAAGTTTCCATCCCCCATGGCTAGAGAAAAAAAGCTTTAAGAGGAAAAACATGTGCCACCAAAGGATGGGGACAGATGGGTAACTAAACAGAATTCAGAATATGCTATTATAAAATAATTGCTTGATTCTGTAAGGCTGGGCTTGCCGATGCACACTTGCAGAGCCCACTTGGCATCTGTCAGTCAGATAGTGCACCTCAAAACATGAATAGTCCAGGGGTGTCCATACAGTCCTCTTCTGCAATGAACATCTGTCCCTATATTTACAGGGGGAGAAACAGATAATTTAAATTATCATGTAACTTTGGTTAAAATTTGAAGAATATTCAAGTTACTGGAGGTGGATAAGGAATTTCCTCCAGATACCCATTGCCTCTCACTTCAGGATTCTGGTCATGCAGTTGGAAAGAAAATTTTCCAACCATCACCTCTATCTACTGCAAGTTGGCTCAGTTTGCAGAGTAGTTTTGGTGCACATGAACTAGACTCCTTTGAGGAGAAATTAAACCACACACACCAGAGCACTCCAGCCCCTCATGCAGGTGGGAGGTTTGACCAGCTCTGCAGACAGAATCAATTCCCACACACAGGAGGACACTCAGGCCAGATGACAAGACTGAGCCTAGTCCCAAGCCAAAGCCCAGAACCGCACAAAGTGCAGATGAAAAGCCTCGGCACCCACTGCTTTATGTACTGATCCTCTCTTACTGCTCTGAATTAGCCTCCACCACTAAGAATTACTGATTTAAAAGTGCAACATATTTTGCCACTCTCCATTTAACTAAAAGAAGACAAAGAAGGTAACTAATAAACTCACAAAACTATGCTGATGCCAACCAGGCTTGCTCCCTTGCCTACCTCCTGCAGCCCTGGGGTCAGCAGCCCAGCTGGAGCTGCACTGGGGGCACCTCCCTAAAAATCACCCAAGACACACAGATCCATGACTCCTCTTTTGGGCATCTCCAAAGACTTTAGACATCCCTCTTCAGAAAGCTGAATCCGGCCATGCCTGACTACTGCAACAGCATTACAGCCATCTGGGAAGAAATACAACTGAGTTCTTCCTTCCTCTCTTGGGACTGTTAACAGAGAATGGTTAATATTCTGCTACAAAGCTCTTGCAGCATGAATAGTCATCTGTCCCTCTGCGGTGTATGTCCCCAGCAGTCCCCTTCTGACCTCCTGCTGCTTTATCCCTGCTCTATGCAGATGCACCAGGTGCAAGGTTGGGGATATTAGGGAACCATTAACTCAGATTTTCTCTTTTAACATCAGAAGATTCAGCCAAATAATTACAGCACACAGCTGGTACCTGCTAATACACTTTAAATTTGATAATCTGTCCAGAAGCGAAGAACATTTTTATTCAGTGCAGGTTGGAAAGACAAGGCAAGAGAATTGAATGAGACAAGGTATTTTCAACATGATCTTTTTCATTGCTGTGCTTCAGCTCTATTGACTTTAAGACTAGAGCAGCAACTAGGCAAACAAAAGATTTCTTTTTCATCTTCAGAAGTTACATAATTTAACAATACCGTCTCTTTTTTTTCTCCAGACTTCCAGAGTCTTAGCAACTCTTCTCTGTCAAAACAATGTCTGCTCTCAACACCAAGTTCTCTTAATTGCCCCACCTGAAGCAGAAACGTGCCAGTTACGTCCTTGTACCGATTATCGGACAATTCACTGGAATATGTCAGACCAAGAGAAATTCACTTCTGAAGACAAGCCTGTGTGACGAACATTTTGAAGAGAGAGAGACAAAGGTGTGAAATCAACAATCATAATAGGAGCTGGGAAAGAGAAGACAAAGCAGCTCTTCTCTGCCATGGACCCTGGTACTCACAGAGGTCCATATGGGCCTCCATGTCCTCTTGGAGCCCCACCTGATCCACAACCTGCCCTCACAGAGCCACTGAAGGCTTCAGCCCATAGAGAGGACACAGATCCCAAAAGCACTTGTGCAAATATTTATCTGTCCTCCTAGCATGGCTGAGAAATACAGGTGAGTGCCACATTGCCCACTGTACTGATGGACAAGTAGTGTTCGGAGAAACAGAACCAAGAAACACAAAATACAGCACTTCCCGTGAAAACAAAGACCCACATCAGCACATTATGCATCTCTTTCTGTGTGATGTACCCAGGGATGGAGGTGCCCAGTGCCGAGAACCACTGGTGGGGCTGAGAGGAGTCTCCTTGTCCCGAGGGTTCACGCTGTTTAGATGGATGCCGCAAAGGGAGTTTTGACATCAAGCATTAAAATGCTGTAGTAACCTGTGTGTATATGTCTCCTGGGACCATCTTCTTCATAAAATAAACTGTCATGTAGCTGTAGCTGCATGCATAGAGAATGACCTATGTGTCCAGAGAGCAAAATTTACTATCTCATTATTAAGGCAGTGGCGTTAAACAACATAGTCCATCATGAGGACACAGGTCTTAAACTATGGAGAAGAACTAATCTGTATTTGGATATCCAGATGCAAATTATACATCTTAATATCTCCACTTTATATGAAGTGTCATGGGGTCATGGTGACAAGCCAGCATGTTGGGCACAGCCCAACATGTGCAGTGCCAGCCCAACAGTGCAGACCCACTCTCACAGGAGGAACGTTAAATGACAATAAACCAATGCTTCATCACCAGTCTTAAGGCTCATCCTCCCCAGATTGACCTGCCATGTCTTCAGCTGATTCTGCTCAAAACGCTACAGGATGAGAAGGTGAGGGTGAAGCTCGTCTCCCCAGAAGGGTTGGCAGGAGATGCCAGCATGGGGTAACTGAGGGTCCAGCAGACACGCACAGGCTATAGGCAGCCTCTGCCAGGCTTCAGCGAGGATCTGATGACACTAAATAACACCTGTGAAGCTGTTGCTTCCTTGGCAAGATGTTCACTCACCGGGAATAGCAAAGGAGCATTGCAAAGTATTAGCCTTTGTGTTCTGCCTTAGGAAATGTTTTAGAATAGACCAATGGAATATTGAATGAAAGTAAAAAGCCCCACTAAAACATGTGTAATAAAATTGAACCTTTGCATGAGAAAAAGATTTGCAAAGTTGCAGCTATTTAAAAACAGGCAATTTTATACCTGCATGAAAATGCTTAAAGCTACTAAGGAAAAATAAAGACATTTTACTTCATTATATCATATATTTAAAGGTTGTTTATTAAATAGTCCATACAGTTATTTTAAGTAGCCATGCAGAAACACAGGACATCAGATGTTACCAGGCACAGAAAATTTGTAGGGAGGTAAAATGACATCTCAAAGCTGCCCGGTTTCTACTGTAATTATTCAAGCCTCAAAGCTGCCCCCGATCAGAGCGAGCTGCTGACCCAGCGTTCCCCAGCCTTGGAGGTGGGCCCCTCCTTAGATGAGACAGGCTTTTTCCAAACACTTTTTGTAATGCTTCTTTGCAGCACTTACAGCTTAACCCCCGATTACCAGAGGCAGCCCATGTAAGGGGGCATTTTGTGGCATGGACCAGCTGAGAAGCAGTTTGAGCTTCTATTGCTCTGATCAGGGACATGAAGTTCAGTGTAGCAGAAACCATCCCTGCCCTTCCTATAGCATTTAGGTACTGCAGTCCATGGAGCCTGGCTTTGTGCCGTGCCATATATTCCCCACACACATACACTCAGTCCTTATCCTTCTTGCATTACAGAACTTCCATTAACAGCAGGAGCCTACGGAGCTTGTCCTCAGAAATAAAGGGAAAACTTACAAACACACACACACAGAGGCAGATGATTGCATGGAAAATATTTTTCACAAAGGAGCAGTGGGACCATTTGTAACATGGGGTAATGGAGCTAAAGTAGTCCAAAAAATGCAAAGCAAAATTGGGGAAGTCATCTTCACAAGCAAGGAGAAGTCAGACTAACTCCTCTGATCCTACATGGCATGCAGAGATTAGCAAACCCCAGCAGGAATAAATATATTTTAAAATGAACTTTTTTCAAATCATTTTTTCCTTTGCTTATCTGTCATGATCAGAGACCAGACCTAAGGCTATCTATCATAGTAGATGATAACTTCAGTAGAGTGGCTGAGGTAGCTACACAGGCTCTGGAAGAGAGCTCTGCACTGCTGCTCTAGGTGTTAGTGATGGGCATGACACAGATCTTGGCAAGTAATAAAAATTTTAGTCCCTTTCACAACATGCTTAGAAGTGCAGTCAAACACCATTTATCCAGCTAAACAAGCTTCAGCTCTCTTGATAGTTTCTCTGCCCTTACTTTCATTATTTATTAGTATGTGATACTGGGGTTATAGAAATTCTTAACGGCTTGAACCAAGACGGAGTTGTCATTATCAGAGGTGTTCTACAAGCACACAGCAACAGACAGCTCCTGCCCAGAGAGCTCCTGATCTGAGCAGAAAAAACAGGCACATGCTGGGAAAGACAAATTGACACAGAGGGAAAGAAGTTTGTTCTGCAGCAGAGCCAGGAATGGTGATCAAACAGCAAGCACTCCTTTTACACTTAGGCACTGTGTTTTCAAGTCTTTTCTGCCTTGTTGGGACAATTTGCATGTAAAAGATTCCACCTGTGTTTTCCCACCTGGGACCAACCATGATCGTGATCATTCGTAAGTTGGCTAAATTCCTCATCATTCCTCAGTGCTTTTTGGGCTGAATTTCCATCTGAATTACGTCGTTAAGTGGTGTTTGTTGAACAGTCAGCTCCTCCCAAATATTTTTTGAATCTTTTGGCTCATGGCAGCCAAATTTAATAGAGGGATAAAGATCTCAACATTATTAAGCTTCTGGCAAATTCTGTAGAAGCACTAAGTAATCAGAGAGAAAGGAGAGACCTCATTAATATCCCCACTGAGAGAAGGAGGATACTGTGACCTCAGCTCCTTTCAGAAACTGGGCAATTCCCACAGAAGTTCAGTCTCAAAACACAAACCCTTAGAAAATGATTTGCCACTAGTTCTGCTGCTCTTGGGACAATCTGGCCGTGCAAATGCTGGAATTTGGATGATTTGACTCACAAAATGAAAGAAAGAAAAGCCATGTTGCATTAACTGCAAAGATATGTCATTTTACTTTCTCTCCCAGGAGTCCCACCTTTTCTCAAAGAAGATCCCATGATAAATCCTACTCCTGGCTGCGCTGGGACAACCAGAGCTCTCTCAAGGCTTTCCAGCCATGTAGCAATAGCTGATTTTTCCCAGCCATAAGGATAAATATATGCAGTCCTTATCTTTGAGAGAGCCTCCAAATTTATTTCATTAGTGACAGCAGAGCTGATTCCCAGACTGTGAAGGGAAAGGAAGACTGTGGAGAAGGTACCTCTGCTGGGTATTGCAGAGCTGGGAATGTTTTGGGTGCCCATGGGATAAGTCCATCCTTCCCTGCTCCCCAGTCAGCTCTTCCTGGATCCAGCCCCTCCATCAGGAGTTGACCCCCACTGCCCCGCATGGCTCCCAGCAAACCTGGCCTCCTTTGCCTGCCGTGTAGGGCTGGTGGTGGCACAGACGCTCCTTCCCACATTTGTTGTGTCATGCCTGCCACCGACCCTTTGTCGAAGACTGAACTGGTCCTGCGTACAACCCCACTAGGAGTCAAGCAAAGTATTTCAAAGTAGATTTTAGCCTGATGTGGGAATACCTGCTCACGTAAGGACATGGCCTGTATTTTGATTACACAGTGCCTTGGTGTGCTCATCATTATGCCTTGCTTCCTTACAGAGCATCCCAAAACACATCCTTCACAGTGTGCAGTGGATGCATCCTCAAAAGAATGCTGCAAACACCACATGCAAACCATCTGCCTTGTCCTCCACAGCCAGAAGCACTGGATACTGGTATCAAGGCTGCAACTATTTTCTCAGATGCTTCATGTGCAATAGTGAGGCAGGAAGTTACAGTTTAAAGAAGGAGCCAGCTACAGATGGGAACTCCTGAGGGTCACAGAGTTTTCAACATTTCTTTTCACGGGTGACTCTGCAAAGCATTTGTTGTAGGAAAGCAACAGCTCATCTTAGCCAGAAAAAGTCATACCTTGTAGGTGAGGCACAGAAGGACTTTGTGTATGGGAGCCTTTGGGAAGGAAACTGAAGGGTTGGTGTGACTCAGCAGAGCAACAGAGACAAACAGTGTGACCAAAATAGGCTGATTTTTTTGAAGTTGAAGCCTTAGTGATAGACAAAACTTCAGAATAGAGGCACCTTCTTATTGCTTCACTGTTCTGCAATGCTCATTACTTTCCCATCTGTGCAACTGGGAACGTGAAGACCCTGTGGCACCAGAAAAATTTAGTGCCTGTGTTTCAGGACAGTGGGACGTGTTCTGCATAATTCCCAGTGCAAAACTCAGTGTGTGGCACCCCCTTCTCAGCTCAGCAAAGCACTGTCCTCAGCGAGCAAACAACCAGTTTCATTTCTGAAAAATAATGGATTACAGTTAGGGAAAGGATTATGAAAAAGGAAAGGTGGATGGATTTACTTGTGCAAAACCTGCTCAGCTGGGTATTATTTTTGCTCTTTTTTTGCTAGAGTTTAGTTTGGCTCCAGCATTTGGGCCAATCAGATGGGCAGCCCGGTAACTCTGAGGGATTTGGAGTGAGCAGTTCCAGCACTGAGCTGTTGCCCAAAGGCTGCCAGCAGAAAGCGAATCAACTGCTATACTAACAAAAATGACCAAGAATAGAAAGTAGATTTTCAGTCTTGCTTTGCAGCATTTTTGTTTTGCCTTGCAATGGCAGTGGTGATTACCTTATCTGTGCATACCAGCCAACCACACAATCCAGGAAAAGCCACCATCCAAGAAATACCCATTTAATAAGTCTTGACATAGTGAATGTAGGCCCAGGAAGGCAGAATGCTACACAAGAATATCTTCTTTCAGTCAGTCTCCGCAGTGACAAATACAAACCTGCAGATATGAGGCAAACAAAATTTCCAGGAACGGAACATCCAGTAGGAAATCTACCCTCCCTGGGAGAGCTTTGTAATGATCTTCGTTCCTTCAGTGGGTGGAAGTTTCTTCCCAGTCAATGACATTGAATAAACATGGATTTTGCCCTCCAAACCCATATCCCAAGGTTGGGGCAAATCTTTGAGTACCTATACATGCTCAGTAGATTGGTATGTGAGCTGTATACTCCTTCCCGCTCATCAGGTGTCCCCATGGCTCTCAGAAAGCTGGGTGATGTCTTCCCCCATAGGATCTTCAACTATTTCACTTTTTTGGTAAGTGAAAGTTAACAGTACCAGGGGACCTAGAAAAGCTTGGCTAAATAGAGACAGAGATTATATGATTGCTCTGTATAAATACATCAGGAGGTTAATCACCAGTGGAGGGAA
>NW_010555616.1:62174-65070 GCF_000687285.1 Phaethon lepturus
TTAAAAGAGTATGTTGGCAGAAGAGCAAATGGTTACGAACTATCTGTCCATGAATAAATTTAGGCTGGAAATTAGATGAAGAATTCTACTCATTAAGGAAGTGGGGATCCGAAACAACCCCAAAAAGGGATGACGTAAAAATCCCAAGGCAGGACTTGATCCATTTAGGAAGGGATCATCTAAAATGATAGTCTGAAGCTGGAGAGGACTGGACCCAGAAGGACGCAAGGTCCTTCCCCTTCCTATGCTCCTCTTCTCGTGATGCCAGTTTGAAGTGAAAAACTAAACACATATGCTCCTAACTTCTTTCTTATCTCAGTGCTAACCGTATGCTCTTAAACACACAGGCAAGGGCTTGCATCTCAACAAGGAAAGGGGAGAAACACAGAGAAGCACTGTCACAGTCTAAGGATGTGCTGGACCTCTTCTGCCTGCTGGCTGGAGCACAGTGCACATGGCTGTGATGGCTACAATCAGAGACTGCTGTAAAAACATCCCAGAAAGTGTACTTTGATTCCTGATGACTCTGTTTTACAACTGACTACCTATTTATTTTAACTGTATCGCCTGTATGTCACGAAATGCTATTAGCACATCATTGAAGTAGTCATTTTCCTTCTACCCCATTAATATTAATCTTGGTAGGACATTGTATTTCTATTACTTACCATTTATATTGCAGTGATACCTAGATGTCCGCATTATGTCAGGGCTCCATGTGCTGAGCTCTACACAAATGCATAAGTGAACACTCTATCTAAAGCTTGTAGGATTTTCCATCCATAACATTGTACCAGTTAAAGCTCAATCCATGCAAACAGCTCTGCAGCTGTAAAAACAGAAATATATATATTTCTATTTCATTGTGGTATGGCCAAGCAATCACTTCTGCTCCTACAGTAAACTGCTGAACAACTCATGTTTCACACCCTCAAAGCTCCTCCGGTTCCCAGCAAAGCCTTCAGCAGAGGTGAAGCAAAGGCACTCAGTCCTGCAGTGGCTTAGCAATGTCACGCTGCCACTCAGTGGAGTGCAGCTTGGAGGCAGGACTACCACATGTTTCCAAATTGTTCATCTGACCTCACCATTTGAGCAATGTGGGAAGAGGCTTGAGCCTTCCTGAGGTAAGGCACTGTGTACCTGAGAGCTCTGTGCACGCACAGGGCTCTCACCTCTGCAGTGACACATTTGCACTGATTTGAGCTGAACGAGCACAATGTTAATTTCTGGTAAGATCAAAACAGACAAAATCATCAACAAATACTCAAACGCTGACAGAACAGGGTAAAAGTACTGATGGAAGTGAGATTCTCTGTTGCCTTTATCGCGCAGAGTGTCTCAGGTGGAGACTGTCTTTCTCCCATCGGGGAGTGTTAAACACCACTTTGCCCTGGAGAAAATGACTGCATAAGGTTCGGCGGAGATCTGACCCCAGAACGGTTTGGCCCAGTGGAGTGTGCGTGACGCCTTTAAAGCAGCCACATCATCCCACCCGCTATCCACCATCAGCAGGTTTCCTCCCACCGTACCACAGAGATGAGCTCTAAACCTGAGCTGCAGCTTTACTGTGTATTTACCAGCCGTGATTACCCCAGGGCCCACTGTCATCGGACATCAGCTGCTTAAGGAGAACATCTTTGAGGAACAGTGCTTGAGGCTGAAATAAAATGCACAGATTTCTTGGGCAAAAAAACTTAATGCAGCTCGTCAGGGAGACAGATGGCAGCTTCCCTCCCAACAGGCACCGTGGGGGCTGAGTTTGCTCAACTCTCTCTTGCTGCACTTTGATGTATTCCAGCAGCTGTATGAAATTAATTCCGATAAATTAAACCTCTTGCAGGGACAAATGATCCGGATGAAAACTATGGCGCTAGGGGCAATCAGCCATTTGAAACTCGGTGATCTCAGAGACAGGGAAGCAGCACCCTTTCACTGTAAAGCCCCACTTGTTGGCTCTATCACTGGCATTTGCTGAGGCAGCCAGAAAAGGCTCTGTCAGCAAAGGAAATCACGTCAGGATCTAAAGCTCCTTCTCTACAACCGCAGCAGTGCCAGCCCATTGATTTATAGTGATCAAAAGTCAGCCCAGCATATCCACTCCCTGGGAGCTGAGCTGACCTTCCCTAAGCACCTTGAGGAGGCTCCTTGCCATAAATTTGCCCAGCCCATCAACACCCACTTCATGATCAACTTCAACAGCAGGAAGAGCAATTCAAACTATTTGAAACACGTGAGTCTAAGACTAACATTCAGCTTAATCATTGCAAATTTAACTTTGAGTGCACCAGTGTCTTTACTGCGCTTATCCAGCTGATATGTCAGTTGTTCGCTCTGTTTTAGGACCAATCCAATGAATGCGACACTGTATATAAGACTCAGGGGGTTGAACAATGAAGGAAGATCATCTGGAGCAGGTACCTGTGTGCTGTTGCTTCTGCGCTGTCAGCACCAATCTCTTCTCAGCTGTGCAGCAGGGAACCATTACACTCAGCAGGGATACTGCAGGATGTTTTTCCTCCTGAACTTTACGAATAGAAGACTTTTTCAAGAAGCCTGTACCCACTAATTTCACAGAATCACAGAACAGAATCACAGAATAACTGAGGTTGGAAAGGACTTTCAAGACCATCAAGTCCAACCATTAATCCAGCACCACCATGCCCACTAAACCATGTCCTGAAGCGCCACATCCACACGTTTTTTGAACACTTCCAGAGATGGCGACTCCACCACCTCCCTGGGCAGCCTGTGCCAATGTTTGACCATCCTCTCAGTGAAGAAATTTTTCCTAATATCCAATCTTAACCTCCCCTGGTGCGACTTGAGGCCATTTCCTCTCATCCTATCGCTGGTTACTTTGGTTACTTGGGAGTAGAGACCAACACTCACCTCACCA
>NW_010555617.1:0-12314 GCF_000687285.1 Phaethon lepturus
TTCCCGGGGCGCGGGGCGGCAGGCACCAGGCAGCCGGCCCCGTCGGCGCAGGCACTTGCATGGCACTGGAGTACTTCTTGGCTCCTTGCTAGCAAGGAAATGGGCACCTTCAGGACTTTCAAACACAGACGCGATCGTACACAAAGTGGTTTATAGCTTTGTAAAATTACGCTGTGTTATTAAACACTGTGTAGCGTGCGTTGTCCCAAACCACCAGCAGTAGCAGCCCAAGGACAGAAGCCTAGGCTAGACCGTAATTTGCTTCTACATTTTAATCAAGAAGTAAGACCTAATCAGCCTTTCTTATAACTCCCCACTAAAACAGCATCACGGAGGTTCTAACAGCATTCGCCAAAGTTTTTTTCCCTACAACCCTACAACTTTGCTTTAAACAAAACACAAACAAAAAAAAAAACCCCAAACACCAAGAAAAGGAGGTATTGGGATGTTTGCAGGTCCAGGTTTTCAAGGCAATTGAACTCCTTCTGCATTAAAATCCCCATGTTTCTTTACTCAGCGTAGCAGGGAAGATCCCGTTGTTCACAGAGGAAGCGACAACTGGGATTTACTTGCTTGTTCCCACCGTCTGTGAGGCACCCCGCTGCCAAGGCACACCTCCCTACCCCTGGACACACGCACCTGGGAAGGACTCGCCCACACCACAGGGACTGAAGCACGCCCTTCACTGCCCAAAATGATCAATACCAAATGTTAGAAAAAAAACACATGAAGGAATTAAATTAGAAAAAGGCAGTATTATAGAAAGGGTTTCTGGTCCACAAGATATACTTTCACACTCTAACAAACATTTTACTTTCAAAGGATAGCAATCTGGAAAGCTCAGAACATTATGTAAGGGACACAGCCAACAGAAGGATCATAAAGTTAAAAAGTCTCTGTTAATCAATGACAAATTTAGTACTTGTTGCTACAATTACAAAGATAATAGTTCCTTTATGTCAGTGCCTTTGGTTTTGCAGCTGTAAAATAGCTTTGAAATTCAGCATTTCAAGTAACAGAAATTAATAGGAGGTCATTTCTACCAGAGAAATTTTAGGGGCCCATCCTCTCTAATCATCATTAAAAACTAAATCCACAGGAGAAGAGGCACTTTACTGATTGTCAAGTGGAAGCTATTATTCATTTGATGAAGCTCTTGGCACAGTGCCATTTATTCTGCTGTAGAGCCTGCTGGTTGCTCTACTTCATCTCATGCAATCAAGGTTGTTTCTGCCTGCCAAGAGTTATTTATAGAGTGGAAAAAAACCCCAATATATTCTCTTGCTTCAAAAACAAGTTGCAAACTTTCAAGCTGAACAACTGCTTCCCTACTCCCCAATGACATTCTTTTATTTGCAGCCCCATTTGTACAAAAACAAAAAGCACATTCCTAGATTTCATCTTCCCTAAAACATGGACACAATTCCCGTGCCATGCACATTTTCATTGAGAAATCATCTGATTTTCTCAAGTGAAGATTCTGCAGAGCCACATACCCCTGACAGCGCGCAGCCAGGCTCACCGCACGTCAGTCGTCTTGGCCCCCGACAGTGTGCAGGGGATGTGCAGAAGAAGTGCCTCCTTTGAGGATCACCTTCACTGATGCAATTCACCTAGACCTAAAGGGTGGGGAAATTTTGTTGGTGATGGGAATGCTTTGCCTGTCCTCACTAAGCTGCCAGGATGAGGATGTGGATGAGGCCTTCGGGCTGTGGGAGGAAGAATTTCTATCCCAAAGCTTGACTCTCCACTGTCCAGGTCATGAATGATCCTTACACCCACGCAGAGTTTGCCACTGCATTGTGAAGGGCTTTATGTCCCTTTTGATGCACAAATGACCATAAATTCCTAAGCAAAAGTTTCAAGTCTGTTTTTGACCTCAAGGCCAGTTTAAATGGGGAATCCTGACATTCTTGAACTGAAATATATGAAATCAGAAACAGTCTTTAAAGTGAACGGAGTAAAAGGCCACTAGTGTCAAGTTAGTGCGTGAACCTAGAACCAGCCCTTTAAAGTTTCTGTAGTTGTTAAGAGCAGTCCCATATAAAGCTCAGACTAAACATCTTAAAAAGTGAGACGTGAATTTCACGCACAGTAAGAGTAGAAGTCTCACAAATGCTCAAGAAGCAGAACTCTCAGCGTGCAACTGAGCAATTTTGCAGTTGAATTCTCGTTTATTCAGCTCTGTGAAACAGAAAGCAAGCCACGGTCATTTTCACTCCAGAAAATATTGTTAATCCTCCATTTCCAGAACTATTAACCAGTCCTTTTAAACAGATGGGGTTGTTCCAAGTTTACTCACTGCAGTTCTGGTACCTTTACTCACACAGAATAGCACCTTATTGCATGGGTGTTTTCCCTGATACCACACAATTACTCCCTGAACAAGCTATCCGTCACTGCTATGCCCTTCCCTCTTCACCGTTGGGCTTCATATATAATAAACAAAGCCTGCACAAGTCTGCTTCAGCCCTAAAGCAAAACTCTGTTCTCTAATCCTGCACACACAAAGTCTCCCCAGTGTCTGCTTTGCGGATTTGAATGGGTAATAGAGCAAAGGCAGGGGCAGGCTCAGCCGTGTGCCAGCGGCGAGGGACCGGTGAGGCAGCTCTTCAGGTAGTCATGGCTCGCAGATTCCTTGTTTGGTTTGCAAACTTCGTGTGGGGACTCACAAAGGCAATTAAACTGGCCCTGTTTCTAAGCTTTTATTACTACTATCATTTAATAAAGCTCATAGCCAAAAAGCAGAGATCTGATTCCAGATCATCATTTCCTGAATAAAATACCAACCCAATGCAGAAATGCTGTTTTCTAATGGGTTCTATTCCTTTCCTTTTGACCAATATAAAATTTGGTATAATTTAGTGGATCTTTAGTCAAACAGAATTCATAAGACATACAGAGAGCTACTAATAACCAACTGCTATTGCGAGACTGCCAGGAAATCCCTTCAGTAAAGAAAACGTTGAGCAATTGTTAGCCAATTTCCTAGGGATTTTGTACATAATAAGAAAAGTACATTAGGAGCTCTTGATTTAACAAAAAACCCTGAATTATGCATTTGTGTAATGACAAGTACTGTAGGCAACATTTACACAAGTATGCAAATTTTATGTAAAACCTAGTTTGCATATGGCAAACTACCCATCCTCCATATAAAAGATGGGATAATTCCAGGGAATAATTTTCAGCAGCTACTACCTTCTGCTGCACGGTAAGCACTGCACAGCTTGATCGAAAACACACAGGTTTCTAAAATAACCAGCAAAAGTATTGTTCTAACTGGTATGTGAAAAAAGATGTATAAATCACTGGAAAATCATGTGTGGTTTGAGGATTATGTCTCCAAGCTGGTTTTCCCATTGGATGACATGCCAAACCCCGGACACCGAAATGGGTTATGCTGAAGAGCAAATACCAGTCATTAACTTTCCTGTGGTTTAATAATTACACCTCTTCCTGGGGATGTGATTAAACCACACACAGCATTAGAAAACAGAGGGAATTAAGTCAATATGCCTCAGAGCTGAAGAGTAAGTGGATGTGTATAGTAAAAAAAAAGCTGGATCAGATGGCTGGATGTATATTTTCAAGGTCTGTACAGCAGTGCAACACACGAATGCAATAAGAATAACATCATTACCAGATGTAACGGCATTCTCCCCCTCCACAAGGGAAATGCAGAATTGCGTTACAGAAAGACACGAGGGGCACTAAGATCAGCAGAGACCTGACCCCCCACCATGAGCCCTGGCTCTTTGAATGGCAGGATGACTCCTTGCCAAAACATTTCGGTCCACTGTTTGCTTCAGCACCGGTGCTCTGTTTTTATATTCCTTCCTGGAACACAGGGAAAAAGCACCTGAAACGCCTGGCAGGGATCTGCTGCTTCTTAAAAGCCTAAATACACTCAAACTGAAGCCTGAAAGAAACCCTGGGCCCAAGGACAAACACCCTCACCCCACACACATGCCGGGCTGAATGCAAGTTGAATGTTCAGCCATTCGTATTCTCTTCCACTTTACTCTGACTTTAGCATTATAGTGTTAGGAACATTTCCAATCAATATAGTATTACTACATTACATAGTGATTCATGTGGCACTGTAAGGTGACATAAGCCACAAGAAATGGCATTTCTGAAGAACTGCATTAAACAAAGGCTCTCCTATTTCTCCAATTTTTATCTGGAGTAACTCCAGGAAATTCACTTGAGTTACTTCTGGGTGGGAAGTAAGAAAGGGGGGAAAAAACAGTTTCTCTGTTTCTCTCCCTGTCTGTAAGACAAAGTTGTACAGCACCCTCTCAGTGGGATACTGATACTTACCAAAGCATCTACAATGGAAATAATAAATTTAAAGTGTGATACTGGCAGGAAGAGCTTTATAACCCCACTCTGACACTTGCCTAATCTTCCCCATGTTTCTCTCAGCCCACTTGCTTTCCAACCCACAGCCTTGCCTTTGAGACTGAAGATTAGCTTAGCAGCAGGGGAGGTGGTAGGTGGGAGGACCACTCATTCTCCAACAGCACTTGGCTCACGTTGGGTACCTACACCACATTCCCCCAGAGAGAGCAGCTGGTGATTATCGATCTGGTCTGGATCTGAACCAGTGACCGTGAGAGAAGGGACCTTGTTGGGCTGTTGTTTGCTGAGCCATCCAGCGCTTCTTAATCTGAGCAGAAGTTTTGCCGCCAAATGTTTGTGGAGCTCAGTGAATGTGATTCTTAATTTTTTAAAACAATGGTATTACCGAAAAGATAAATGTTCTAGCAGCAAATTTTCTTTTTTAAAAAAAATTAAGAAAAGATAGTCATGTAAGTATTACTTTCCCTTCTCTGGAGAAGACAGCATTCATAACAGCTGCAGAATTTGATGCAAGTAAAAAGTAGCAAATTCAAACAGGTAAAAATTAGATATTTGTCTCTAAAAACCTTCCAGTTTTATCAGACCCGCTGTTAATACATAATAAAAAATATCTTCAGGCTGAGTGCCAATTTCTAGGCAAGGACAGCTCCTTCCCTGATAGCAAGTCTTTGCCCACTGACCATGCTCTCTGACACACGGCTGGAGGGGATGGGAAGAGGACTTGTTCTAAAACCATTTGCAAGCAAGAGTAACAAGCCAAAGAGGCTTGGCAAAGTTTCGGAGATTGCTGGCTCAGGAGGCCAAATTAATTGGCTTTGATGGAGCAACATCAGGGAGGAATTTCAGACTAAAGCATTTCAGTTGTGAGTCATTTAGGCTCCAATGCCACCATCTGGTTTTGGACAATTCTGTGACTGTTACTGCTCAAGGCTGTGCTTCTGGGAAGAGTGCGGCAGTGTTGTGCCAGGGCCGGCAGCAGCAGAGTCCTGTGGCTGGCTAAGGGCTCTTTGCAGTTCCCGAGGCAAGGGCAACAACAGAAGTGACAAAGTTTTCATTTTCTTTGAACACTTTTCTTCAATAAGAAGACATTCCATCTTTCAATCACTTGAGAATTCATTTTCCACTCACTCAGTGGTAACACTCTCAGAACTTGACTGTAAGTGACTATTCCCTGTGTAAATTTGCACTTTAGCAGAGGAAAATATTGGAAGAAAGATGTTCCCCCGCCCCCAAAAAAATTAACAAATAATTTCAAACAGTGCTAGCTAATTTCTTGCTCTGCTTTCATAAAAGTGCTCAGATACAGACTTGGGATAGGAATACAGATGCATCTTCTGGCACCTGGGTTGAAGAGGTCATGCATGCCGCTCACCATAGCACAGCCAGGATGAACTAATGCAGCAGGCCTGGGGTTCGCCCAGGTGCTCCAATGTCAGCAACTGAGTCACCAAAGCCTCTGGGACACCAGTTTTCTGAACTGAGGCACTACCCCTCACCCCCTTCTGCAAAAATCACTAAAACCAGTGATAACTCCAAATTCAATCTGCATGAGGCTGGCTGCCCACTTCTGGTTACGCAATACTGTTACAGTCCTGCATTTCCTGGGGCAACCGGTCCCTCTGGGAGATCTCCTGGATGATAGCATAGCCCTTGGAAGGGGCTGACAAGGTCAGCATATCCAGCCCAATGACCGTGTCCCTTTCTTGCCTGAGCACACTCCTTCTCACAGAACCACAGACTGGCTGACGTTGGAAAAGACCTCTGGAGATCATCTGGTCCAACACCCCTGCCCAAGCAGGGCCACCCAGATACAGTTTCCCAGACCTATGTCCAGTTGGATTTTTAGTATCTCCAAGAATGGAAACTCCACAAAGAAGGAATAGGATCCTTCTTTAAGCAAAAGATACCACGTTAGTCTGGGATGTCCTGTCTTTGCTAAATTCATGCTGTATTTTATCCCATTTGTCATTTACCTCCATGTCCTTCATCAACCTTTCCAAAGTAAGGCTGTTTCTGCTCTGTTGGTCTGGTTGACAAGCCAGCAACCACCAACCACCACATCTGCACCCCTTCTCATTCTGCCCAGGGATTACATGACCTCCAGTCTCTGATCACACAGTACCACCTCAACCAGGCAGTCTTACTAAAACATATTGCATCAGTCTGCTGGCGGGAGGTGGTAAGTGAATGCCTTTGCATCACTTTTTTTTTTCCCCAGCCCTTCACCTAAACTGTCTTTATCTATATCCTGTAGTTTTTCTGGCTTTTGCCCTTCTGATTCTCTCCTCCATCCCACAGTGGGGTGAGGAGCGAGCGAGAGGCTGGTAGGTGCTTAGTTCCTGGCTGGGGTCAACTCACCACAGACTGTCTCTAAAGAAGGTCTTTTTCCCTATCCTTTTGTCTCATTAGCCATCCAGCATCTGCCCACAAGGGTGAAATAATATTCATGGGAAATTTGGACAAAGCATTAGTTTATTATGATACCAGTTTATAATCAATATATTTTAAATATAATATATTTTAAATTACCTTTAACTTCTTTTTCTGGTCTCAGTGCAGTCTTCATTGAAGAAACTTTAAATTTCCCTCATAAAAATATAGCTCACATAGCCTTTGGTAATCTTCACTTTGTCTTGCACTTTTTATCTCTCATTATAGGCTCTTTACTTATTCATAGTGTCCTTTTGAGGTATTTATCCAGTCCAGTCTGGAGTCATTACCCACAACATTTTTTTCTCCATACAGGTTCTGGATAGTTTTTACACCTTTGATTTAAAGAAATTCCAAAGCTCTTCCACATGTAAAGAAACCTAGAGACCAACACAAGCAGAAATATCTAGACCCTGTGTTAAGAGTCTCCCATAATGATACAATTACTGGTACGACTTATCTCTCTAATAACATTGCTGAGATCTCTCTCCATTTCCAAATCCAACCCTGAGGGCCTACAGCAGGCACCTGGCACTACCCCAGTAAAGCCTCTTATATCATCCTTTCCCAAAATTATTTTATCTCAGACAAATTCTGGTTTCTGTACACATTAGCCCTTCTTTGTTCTTTATAGTCGCCAGGTCATTAGTGTGCAGCGCTATCCCAGATAAACACATGCACACACACTCCCCAGGGGATGAGAACTTGCTACCACATCACTCCCAAGCCAACAGCTCCTGTTTGCTGCTCCCAGACTTCTGCTTTGAATTTGCTGGCTCCCTTGACCACTGAAAACCACTGACTTCAAGATCGCGTTCTAGGAGAGAACACAACGGGTGGAAGAATGAGAGGGGTCTCACCGCCCAAGTTGGTACTTTCCACCAGCTGGCATTGCAACACCACTTCTGGCAAAATCACAGCTACCTATAAAACTCAGGGCCCCTATTTATGTGACATGTAAGTAGGACTGAGATCTCTTCAATATTTAGAAGTGGTTTCCTGGCTGGGTTATTTCTATTTACAAAATTCCCCTATTAAGGAAATATTTTATTGTGTTTTGATGTGTGAAGACAGTAGCCATGAAAGAATCATAATACGGAAATGGAAGAAAATGCTTGACAGTGAAAGCATTATGGATATGCATTGTTTCATTAGTGGCAAATAAAAATATTTTGGACAAGATGCATCTGTTTTGTCATTCAAACTGTAGGGATTGCACCAGGAGTGAAATGGGTCATATCCCTAGTGACACTGATGTATATTTTACTTGCAATGATAAATAATTATTCTTCTTTGCTTTTGTATTCTTCTATCACATATCTGCTGTTTGTAATAATTACTTTTGGACAAAGTCTAAATTTTCAGCAGTTGCAGATTGCATTTCTATGTCTTGGGAAGAGAAAAAAAGCCAGGGATAGTCATCCAGGAAGCTGTCTGGTGCAGACCGCAACCTGAAAATTTCCCTTAACAACTGAGCATATGGTCCTGGTTGACAAAGATGTTGTCCTTCAGTACTTTGTCCATTCTAGGATATATTGCAGACAGGTCTTCATGGATACTGAAAGACCTTCAACAGAATTGCAGACAAATTTCCTTTCTTTAAGGACTTGGATCTTCACAGTCACACAGAATTGGAGAATGTTATAGACATAGAGCTTTATGCCTCCTTTCAGTGTCAAAGGTATGGTATTTTGTGTGGAGGGCTATGAAGAGCTATCCCAAATAAACTTCAATACACCCAGTACTTACTGAGGATAACAAAGCTCAGCTGAATGGGAAGCCTTGTCTTGCTTTAAACCAAATCCCTTCCCTTCTAACTAGCCTAAGGGTAGTAGTTAGGCTGACACTGAAGTCAGCCATAGGACACGATTCCAATCATTGCTTTCCCTCCCAGCCTGATAGAGAGTAATTTCTCATGTAAACTCATATTAAAAAAAAAAAAGTCATCTATCTCTCATCTGCTTTCTCTCGGTTTCTGCTGCTCCTCTGGTGAGTCATCCCAGAACTCCCTGCCAAAGCCTCCAGCAACCACAGCAGAGAGAAGAGCTCACTTCCAAGAGAAGGCAAAGGGAAGCCAGAGAGAGCCTGACGTAATGATATGTTGCATTGGCAACTGATATTCAGACCATTATCAGCAACTCAATGTCACTCCTCAACCCTACAAGCAACATAAAATATTAACGAGTGCAGAAGGCATTTGCAGGGCATTGCAACATAAAGCCAAAAGGAAGGTCAGAAAAGGGAGTATGTTTTGGTAAGATAGGAAAAGATGATCTCAAACACCCCCTGCAGTCTCCCTTGCTATGGTTTTGGGAACAGGGAAATCTTTTTTATTATATATATTCATTGAAGTGCTTAACACAATGAGCACTAGTCTTTGTTTGAATCTTAAAATGGCACCAACCGTATTTACCATCAATAATAATTATGTGGTACAGTGACTATGAGAACAGGGTTGCGAAGTCGAAAGAGCCATCCTCTGCTATCATGAAATCGGAAACATAGGAAGAAATCTGTCCTGACAGTCCAGAGAGCCCCCCGAATTGATGAATTTTGCCACCAGTGGAGGTACCGGCGCTGCCTTGGTCTCTGGCTGCGGCAGCAGAAAGCTGTGGGCTTGCGGCTCTTCCCGCAGGAAGTTCTGGCTGTGTTCTCTGGAGCTCCAGAGTGGAGCGGCACAGCACGGGCTGATGTGCATGCACGTAAAAGCGCGAGGGAGTTCTGCAGGTGGAAGGAAAAAGAAAGGAGGAGATGACAATCACACAGCTCAGCAGAACTAATCCCTTAAACGAGAAAATGATGCCGCCAAAATTAGACCATTAGATTTACTCGGCCTTGATACAGCGAGGTCTTACAATGGGCAGCTTTAAACAAGGGAGTTGTCCCAGTCAGCAGAATCCTCACCACTTTTCAACTGATTTTAAACAAGAATAAATACCACACACAACTTAAATTCTCTGGTTGTCAACTGAAAGGAGTAACAGCAAATGTAACAGCTTGGGGAAATATCTGGATACTCCTCCCAAAAATACAGTGTGGCCCGAAGCTGAAATAAACACAGAAAGCATTGCCCGTGATGGTCAGTAGCTTGTATGTTCGAGGGGCTTTTTACAGTAGGCCATTATATGCTCAGTTAAGCCGTATCTCCATTTTAATATGCCACTTTCTGCATTATGACACTCTTCACAGCCCATAGAAGATCAGCATAGGATCAAAACCTGACACCTTTCCTGGCAAATCCTAACTTTTTCTTATAGCTACACCATATTTTCCTACAATCGCTCTGTTCCAGGAGTTTATGCTTTTAATTTACATAATTTTATTTTTATTGTCTTGCAATTACTTCTATGCTGTATCAGTTCCCATTAAATATGAAATTTAAGTTCTTACTACGGAGTTTAAAAAAAAAAAATCAGACTTTATATGGAAGTTCCATTTATGAGTAGTTTGTACAAGCTGGTAAACAATTAAAAGCATTTCTATTAGAGTTCTTTGGCACAATAGGTTACTTACAGCCTTCTGTAAATGTTCAGCGGGTGTGAGTGAAAGTACCTACAACACATGCTGCTCAGACTTGCGGTCTTTTAACTTTCAGTGACGGTTTATCAACAGCTAAACAGATAGAGAATTCCTCAGAGATAACACAGGAACTCCAACACAATGGGCAACAGTCACCCATTACAAGAAGACCCAAAGGCATACCTGCCTATTTGATAGACTGGTCTATTATAAATAAATATAAATTACCAATGTAGTATAATCTATAAATTGTAAATAAATATATGTCTATTTGGTGTAAACTTAATAAATATATCCTTTTTAATAAAGACACATATCTCTGAAGTTCTTCTGACCACTGAAGCAGAAATCAATTAATCCCATCTTGAGACCCTAATCAGGAGACTTGACTTTAAAAACAAAACAAAGCAACTATTTCACTGAATACAAGAGTCATTTCACACCCTTTATTATCTAAATCATATGGACTTAAGGCATAAGCAAGGGCATAACGGAGGAAGAGTATGTAGTCAAATGCTTTGACCGTAATAAGTGAGCTGCATGTTATAATGTCTTAATCTTAAAGAGACTGAAGAATTAAATTAAAGGCACATTTCATGTTTTAAGTTTCTTGCAAGAATCAGACTCCTCTAAAATTTAGCTGCCTTCTCTACTGTGAGTATCTTCCCTACCTGGACTGCCCTCACTGTTGCCTTAATTTGCAAAATACCCACTATTCATAGTTAATGAGACCACTAAGGTAACTACAGTTTATTAGAGGATGTCATCTTTAACCAGCCATCAGACCACACCATAACTTCTACATCCTGTAATTTACTCTGCCAAATGGCAAGATTAATTAGCAGCCACTGTCATTGAAGGGGAGGTATACACAGTTATTCCTGGAAAAGTCACCAGGCACAGGACCCACACTGATCAGATGCATCTGCAGACGTGACCCAGTGCCTGAAAACACATGAGAACTTGCAGTGATACACCACAGGTGACACACATCTGTGTTTCTTCCAACACAGTCGTCTTAGGGCTACCCCTCATCTTTGGTGCAATAACTAGCTCTTTCCAACTCAGTCTGCAAACAGCAACAAGATGATAAGGAGACACGATTATTAACTTTTGGCAGATTGCGTTTCTTTTTTGATTTACCACCACTTATTTTCCTTCTTTCTCCCATATTCTGCTTTCCTTGTCAAAAGCCTGTCCCCACAGGCAGCGGGGCCCTGCTGACAGGAGCACAGCCTGAGAGCTTGCTGTGCTTCTGTACTCGGGGGCTGCTGAGCCCTGGGGAGTAACACCACGAGGGGCCCCGCTCGTGCTCAGACACCCGCACCTAGGAGCCCGGAGCCTCGCAGCCAGGGAAGGTCAGACTGGACTTTAAAATGTTGATGTCTAAAACAAGGAAAACACTTGCACGGCAAATGTTTCACTCATTTGAAAAGTTTCTAATTGTTCTTGTGCAGCAACCTCAAGTTATTCCTGTTCTGTGTGCAATGTCAAGCAAAAACATCGATTCTGCTTCTTTCTGTCCTGGAGTAAAACATGCAAAAATTCATGTTTTACACAACATCTTTTTTGGGCTGCTTCCACAGTTACACTTAACCACATGTATTGCACATACTCATTTTCTCCTGAGGTTTAAGGAGCTGTGCAGCATGTGTGCATGGATACTCTCATTTTGAGCGAAGCCACGCTATTCACACAGACCCAACGCAAAGCTTAATTGTTGAATTTCACCAAGTTCTACTATGAACCCTATTTAAGCAAAGTAGGAATTAAAATGTATGCTCTACGGAAGGGATTTTTCTAGCAAATTCTGGGATTAGCCTAAAGGAAGTTTAAGACAATAGATTTTAACATTTTAATAAACATGTGACTCCCTGGGGAAATTAAAAAAGAAATCAGCTGTTCTGGTCTGCGTGCCAGATTGTTTCGATTCTTCTGACCTGATACTCCGTCTCGCTGTTCTCGCAATGTTTGCCGAGATAAACATGCACCTCTTC
>NW_010555618.1:0-13598 GCF_000687285.1 Phaethon lepturus
TGTTTCTATTTCAACCCCTGAGTTTCCTTTTTTCCCCCAACTTCCCTTTCTCGGCTGGGAGGGGGTTTTCAGCAGATAGAGCAAGTGCTAGTGTTTAGCCCGGTGGTGGGCTAAAACAAGGCAGTTATTTTGGCTTCATTTTTTTTATTTGATTTTCTCTACCATACTTCATCCTCCTGTTTATGGTCTATCTGAAAACAGATACTTAATTAAACCTCTATCAAGGATATTTCAAATCACAGCTTCTGCCAGGAACACGATAATACATTTATCAGAGCACACACTGGTTCTTCTGTTTCATGGTTACCTGAAGTGAAGTTTTGTAAGTTGACAAATATACACTAGAAAAAGGCTTACATTTTGTGAGCACTTCTAGAATCTTCCAACAACTCCACTGAAAGGGAATCCTGTCCTGCTTTATCTCCTGCACCACTTCACAGCCCATGTGCTTCAACTGTAAATACGGAAGCCAGAAGCCTGACAATACATGGTATTTTTAAGATATGTAACCTCACTTACTTCAGTGCAGATGCTCACAACATTTCAGTTTTCCTAATCTGCAACCATTGTGCTGGTCACCCTTGTAGGCCCTCTAAAAGGAAATGTGTCTGTCAAACATGTCATAATAGCATCATATAGCCAGGTTATTCTCCTAGAATTACAAAGATTAATTAATCTGCTCACACTGTCCTTCCCAGAAACCAGCACTACAGCTACCATGTCATAGTCGTGCCAGTCTTTCGCTGAATAACATGCAGTTGATGTAACCTCACTTTTCAGTCTCTGGCTTCAGTGTCTTCGCTTGGATAATTTGCCTTTGACATAGGGGATTTGCTAGTAGCAGCTGAAGAACTAGTGGCATTCAGGCTTAAAGTAGTCATGATAGTATTCAAGGGAGAATTGTTTTTACTTATTTTTTTAAAACAAGCTTTGTATCCATTGTATACGCTTATTCTGCTTCTCAGTTTTACCTAGAAGCATTTTTATACTCTTGCTTTGAGCTTCAGATAATAAGCTAGTCCCAAAATATATTAATCTTACATACATAATTTTTACTCCTTTAAATTTCCCATTCAGTTTCATATAAAAGTCTCTAAGATTTCAGAGGTTTATTTCGTAATGGGAATTTTGGGGTTCAGCAACAGAAAAAAATATCTGGATACTTCCTTTCAAGGTCAGCAGCTATGATTTTTATCATATTTTGACTGAAAGAGATTTAAAACTGATTGCTCTGTGAACAGTCACTGCCCTGTGTTCTTTTCTGTACTAGAAAGTGAATGACCGCGTGTGGTTGTTTCAATCAAAATATCAACTGTCTACACAATTTGCTAAAGCTGACTAAAAATCTTTGAAATTATGATGGAAAAGATGGTTACAAGGTAACTTTAACATCCCTCACTTATAAACACACTTATAAACAAAAAAGTGACAATTGTTCTACCCAGAACACCAGCCTTTGGTGATACTTTTACAAGTATGTTGTTGCCAAAACACTTCACAGATTTTCATTCTGCTCTTTAGGTGTACTTCCCAGGACCTCAGAGGGCTCTCATGAGTAGTACCATGGTGAGATTGTATTTATTTCCATGGATTTAGAAGAACCAGTAGCTTGCCTTTGATGGAAGATACCAACGACTGCCATCCAACTTTACTGGAAGAACTCAGGCTTGTTTCTGGGTCAGTAATGCCATTAGTATTTCAAGATGAAAGCCAAATTAATCTTTTGGTATTAACTGAGAGGGTGCAGAACTAAGCCACTTAGTGAGAAAGATACTCAAATTTGAAAGACATTAAAGACATTAAATACATTTTACTTCAAAGCAGTCAACATTGCCTGAGTAAATACAACTTCTGCAAAGTTTGTCTAAAACTAATAGGTCTCTAAGCACAAAACATTGGATTCAGATTCAAATAACAGCAAGATCTATGTTAAATATGTTTATACAATAAAAAAAATCATTACTTAGTCTCCAAAAAAGTGGACTGTCAGTGGAAAATTTTCTGTCAATGAAAAGGAATTTACAATGGTCACAACTATTTTATACATAAATGTTTATTAATAATAAAATAAATTATTAAAATAGAAATTTTAGCGTTTGGTTTTTGTTGCTGTTTTTCTTTCCCTCTTTTATTACTTTGGAATATTTTCGCATGAAATCATTATAATTTTGTCTCTTAGAATGTGTCTTTTAAAGATCATGCCTCTATTTCAGTATGTGGAAAATTGTCTAGTTATGCTAAGATTTCCTCCCATTTGATTGAAAGTTGTGGGAGACAAAGTCACCAGTTTCAGTTCTGGTCTTAATTGTTGAAAAAAATTGTGGTTAAGATTTTGACAGTGATCATGGCAAAGAAAATATAGGTAAAACAACAATTTTGTTTTTCTGAAATTCACTTTAATATTTCAAATTGAAAGCACACTTTTGAAAAATGGGCATTAGGTATGTTACACCTGCAAATAAGTAAATTTATGGAGTGAGCAGACTATTTATTTCCACTCTACTGTTCCAAAATGCTTCTGTTTTTTTCTCCCTTCCCTCTGTATAAGACTGTATTTTCTCCTTAGTTTGCAAATTGTGCAAAGCAATCACTGTCTTCTCTTCTATGTTTGTGCAGTGATCAGCGTGGTGAGGCACTGTTTTCAAACTTCATACACTCCAAGGAGTATGCTGTGAAAACCAAGCGGCTTCTACCAGAGAAAGACTCCACCAGCTCTAAGAGATTTAACTTTGTATTGAGAAAATGGTTTTGCCATGACGCAATAAAAATACGGAGATCAAACATGATTAAAAGCTGCTGTAACTGTATGTCATGTACCAAATTACAGTACCAATGGCAGACTTTTTCCTGCATTGTTTAGATTCTACTATGTCAACAATTACCCCATCTAACACCAGTACAAGTATAACATTGACAATTTCAGTTGCTTTCATCTTTGAAGGGTCTCATGGCTGTTTGTTAAAATGCCTGCACAACTTCACCTTTTTGGTACTGACTTCATTAAAGCCAGATTTTTACTTTGTATGCCTATGCCTTTGCAAATGTAAATTAGTGCCCTCATTCTTGAAATTCAGTGGTGTCTGGAAGTTAAATTTTCAACAGTAGCACTAATGTTGCTCCTGTCAGTAATCCTCTATTTTACTGAATGTAGGAACAAAAGCACTAATTTAATTTTAAATACCAAAATAATTGATCTGGAATTTGTAATTTGGTATGTTGGTAAAATGTTGATGAATATATAATTGCAAATTCTATGGGACTAAAAAGCTTGGTGGGGTCTTACATACTCAACTGCTATGAACTAATAGACTATAAGTAACAAGGTTCAGTTAAACCTAATGGAATAAGAAAAATTGTGAAAGAGAAAATTAGTCCCACAGGTTCTCATGGTTCATCAAGCAAACTGGAATTAAAGAGAACTCTTAGTACTTAGTGGTACATTTACGCTTGTTGCAGGGGCCCCCACCCAGGCCAGAACATTGCCTTAGGGTCATAAGGTAAAATTGTTGTAAAAACACAGTCTGGCTATTAACCTAAAAATGAAGTCATAACAATGAACAGTCACAGGACCAAACAGAGCCAGTGGCTAAGTACATAATTCCCTCCTTTTGCTGAATAGGAAATGCGCAAATGCTAGCTTAAAATTCTTGCAAGTGTATGCTCAGTTGCACTCATTTATTTCCAGCCCAAATTATCTTCCGTCCTGCAGTACAGAAAGACAGATAACTTGATAGTTATTCTAACCTGAGGCAAGGGTCTTGCAGGAGAATAGTGGCTGACTTATTCTCTAGCAACGTGTTGGGAATGACATTAGTGACAGTGAGTGGAATCATTTCTTAGCTGAAATAACTTGGAGTGACTCCTGTTCTTATTGAGTATATTAATGGAAGTTACTTGAAACACACACTTAGGTGAGCACACACTTTAGCCTATACCACTGCTGTTCTGTTGTCAGAAGATATCATGTCCTTACTTACATTCCCTTTCTTTAAAGTGCACATTTTCAGTCATCCACTAAAATAGCACTCCATTTTATATTTATTTCTTTTTAAATACATGTTTTTTAATTGTATACACATATGGAAATGTATTTTGTGCTACGTAGGGCTTTTTTTTTATAATGTGAGGTATCTGCAGATACATTCTTGCAACCAAAGTTTAGATTAATTTCCATTTTTCATTCTGAGAGTTTACAATTCTAACATGGTCAGTAGCATGACAGATATTTTACTTGATTTTGCTTTTGTGTTTGGGGATTTTTGTTTGGTTTTGATTTGTTTCCTACTTACTGCTTTGATTGTAGAGCTGAGCCATAATTATTAAGAGGGAAAAAGAATGGCACAAAGACACTCAATGACCATCCTTGCCAGTGATAAATTATTTGATCCAAGTAAAACTGTATACATGCCAGTGCTTCTACTGTCACTGACTTACTAAGAAGTTTAATTTTCCTTTTATCTTCAGACTTGGTAATATTTTTTTTTTCAAATAAATAATGTGCAGCTACATCAATTTTCAGCTAAAACATAGTAATGGGATTCTGTGATTGTCCTTGCATTAAGAAAATGTAATTTACTATATTTTCTATCTCAGTTTTTGTCGCTTTACAGCCTTATTAAAAATACTACAAGATCAACATCCTTGCTGTTAGAACCATCACCACAGTTATTTATGTGCCTGTCATTTCCAAATGTATTACTACAATATACTTTCTGCAGGGCTAAATGTAAGATGACTTGTAAGCTTCAGCTGGTGCAAGGAAAACTCACACCAACTTCAAACATCTCTCTGAAATGGATCTGTTAGCAGGATGGGCTCCCTAAATTGTCCTTATAGCCTCTTAGTAAGCAATTCAGAGCCTACCTTCCCATAATTCAGCTCATTTTCCACAGCCTCCCACCAGGTAATGAGCTTTAGATAACCTCTCTAGTAGGAACTGCAGAGTTCAGTAGCTGGTGGCCTTTCTAATATTGCATCCAGGTGAATTTTATTAATAGAGTTACTGGGTTAAATGCACTGAAGTCAAATCTTTCAAGCTGTCCCCCACTCCCATGGACTGGAATGGGAGGAAGACACACACAGTCATAGATGGGGGGGGTTGGAACAGAGCCCTGGATGCCACCTGCTCGGAGCAAGGCTAACCTCAAATTTAAAGGGGGTTGCTCAGGACCTCGACCAAATTTAAACATATCCAAGGACAGACATTAGAAGTGCCTCTAGGCAAGCTGTTTCAGTGCTTTGAATTTAAACATATCCAAGGACAGACGTTCGAAGTGCCTCTAGGCAAGCTGTTTCAGTGCTTATTTTTCACCACAAAATATTTTCCTTCTGTTTAGTCAGAATTTCCCTTGCTGCAACTTGCAACAGTTACCTCTTGTCTTTTCATGGTGTACTTCCGAGACTCTGTCTTCTCAGTACACCTCCGTAGGTAGTTGAAGGCAGACACCCGATCCCTCCCAGCTTTCTTTTCTCCAGGGTAAGCAAAGCCACTTGCCTCAGCCTCTCCTGTACCAGGTGCTCCAGATCCCAACTACCCTGGTGGCCCTGCACCGGACTCCCTTCAGTTTATTAGCACCTTTCCTGCATGATGGAGACCAGAACTGGACTCAGTACTCCAGACATGGCCTCAGGAGAGCTGAACATGGAATAAACTTTTCCCTTGACCTGCTAGCTATGCTTGTCACATATCAGTGACAGGGCTGCAACATTAGACCACAGTTTTGGAGCATGTAACCAGCAAGGCACTTTTGAGCTTGGACAGGGATGGCTCATACACTGGGGACCGTAGAGTCCATACTCACCAGCATTTTACAAGCCTTGCACAAGATATGTTTGTTGTTCTGTATTAAAAGTGATGCACAATGGTAGCAGAAAAGGTTTAAGAGAACATTGTAATGACATGCAAAATGTTTTCATAGGTTCATTTTTAGACTGTTTTCTTTTTCCAATTAACTCTTAAAGATATTACAGGTGCATAGAGGTTTTCATGGACCTTTACTGTGACCCTTCATAGGGATTTCATGGTCTATACTCAAACTCACACAAATGGACATATGACAAATTGAGCTGAGCATTTAAATGCGCCTGTAGGAGAAATTTAGAAGATAACAAAAGATGACAAGGGACATTTTTTGTGTTTTCCAACATATAACAAATAAATCTTGTCTTATGAGTATTATCTAGATGATGAATAACCCATACAGTTCTTTTTTTGTAGGATATTATTCTCTTCATCTTCTATTGATTATATGTGGGTATGTGTGCACACACACAAAGACATTAGTCTGCTGTTTTCTACTGATATCTCCATCAGTTACAACGTATTAAAGCTACTACTGGCACAGATTCTTATTGGGGAAATGCACCTCAAAGACGTTATCTTTTTGCCACTGTACAACATGAATTTCCAGTCAGTAGCTGACTGGCTAACTGTACAGACATGTTTTGGCAAGTGGAATCATGGAGTGGGAGAGAACCTACGGCATGAAACTGCAAATGGGTTGTATTTCAGTTTAGCTATGGATTGGAAGGGGGAAATAGGAAGAGGCAGGGAGATGAGAGTGTGGAGTAAATTGTGTGAAATTACATAGCTCTGAAATTTGACAGGTCTCCAAGGTGTTTGGTAGACAGCCACAAGGCAGAAAACCTTTGGGAGCTTGAAGCCAGCTATAAATGTAATCTAGACCAACAAGGGGAATAGAGAAACTAAAATTCTCTATTAAATCAGCCAACAGGAGCCAACTGTTTATTTGGACTCTTAATTAAAAGTATCTTTAAATGTTCCAAGTATTCCTGGAACACAGTATTTTATTTTAAAGTTTCCTAACTTTTTTTCTGACATATTTGTTAATTTGCTCACAGTTACAGTGATCATCCTGAATTATCTTCTAATAATTTGTGTAACTAGGAATGTTTCTCTATGACCAGCCACACTGGCATGGAATAAACTCTCCTATAAGCAGATCTCAGCAATCACTCTATTTATTTGGGATTTTACTCACAATATATGAGGACACTAATTTACTTTATTCCCATCTTTTTGGCTGCTGAACTACATGAAAGGGATAAAGCTTTTCTTATATCAAAGAATTTGCACCCGTTTGTTCCAAGACTTGACTGACTTTTTTGAAGGCAAAATTGTCCTTTTCTTTTACATCTGTGTTCTTTATATCAGACTGTACATGTAATTAGAATTAAAAAAAAAAGCAGCATCACACAATAATGAAAAGCTTGAAAAAGACATGTTTGTTCATTCTAGGATTCATTTCCCCCCAAAAAATGCTTACAGAAAGTCTTAGTAAGTCAATAAATCTCAAACTTACTGTGGTCCTAAGTTTGCTTACAGAAAAAGAAAATATTTAAGAAAATCATTGAATTCAGCTGTTCATCCCTGAAATGTAGCACAAGATTGCATTAGATTTGACAGGTAATGTAGCATTACGTATGTTACATAACACAGCATGACTGGCACTAAGAGATCAGAATTGTTAAATCAACCAGAGGTTTCATTAAAGGGCGTATTTCAGCAGAACTGGGTGGGGGGGCATCTGTTTTGAGTTACTATTCTGAAGGTTCTGTTATCCAGAGATAGATAAGGATTAGATAGCAGTGACATGAGTTTCTCTGAATAACGAAAAAGTATTTTGACAGAGATAATTTTTGACACCTATGGGCATATGAGGAACACCGAGCATTGCGATTTAGAGCAGCCTGAGCCCTTAGATTGTGTACCGTCCACTTAAAATAATTTCTTGGAGACAACTTGCTTTACTGTACAATCTACTGTTAAATGCAAGCTTTCACTTGAGCAGAATATTTATTTCTTCTTTCTTTTGAAGAGCTAATGCAGTCAGGTGTTTTTTAGCCAAAGCTAACAGAAAACTGCCTCTGGTAAGACAGTTTTACTCACATGGGTAAAGATTTTTTGTCCATTCACTTGCAGACTTCACTTCACTTGACAGTGGATTTAAAACCCCAGCTGATGATTTTTAACTACTGCCATTACATGGGGTGATTGCTGGTATGTATGGTTTTTTTCCCAGTTTGTGTTAATGTCCATTTTAAAAGGAGTGCAGGGGTAGTGGAAGCCTCTGTAAGAGTGCTTCTTCCCTGGGCAGTCACCAAGTCCTCTTTGGAAAGAAAAGTGTTCAGACAGATATTTCAAGCAGAAAAGGGGTGGGAAAGAGAGCACAAACAAGAGAGACAGGAAGACAGATCAAGGGGCTGAAAGTCTGCAGATGAGCAAAGAGCAGCTGCATAGAGGAATAGAGAGCAGACAACCAGGCTTCACTGGGGGGAGAAAGAGAAACTTGGCTGAAGTCTGTGCAAAATTTCCTGAGGCTGAGGAAGCTGCTAAGTTGACAGCCCACTAACCTCATTGCACAGGCCCACCTGCAAAGGCAAGATGGTAATGGTAAAAGGGCCACAAAACTGGACCTTTTTTATTTCTTTCGAGTCTAGCCCTAGCCTACCAACACTGATTCGTCCCTATGTTAAAAACGTTAAGAATTCTAGTTTATATTCTAATGAAAGACATTATTTATTTATTTTTTAATTTGAAAATCTCTCTATCTCCCCTGAGGAGCTCACCTTAAGGAACACATTAAGCCATATCCAACTCAAAGCTCTGGCTGACTCAGGGACCTGTCACAATAAACCAGTATTGCTTTCACATTCGCACAGGTTACCAGTTTCCTCATTCTTGCAATAATGAAAATAAAAATCTACATGAATGCCATAGTAAGTTTACTAGATTAAACTAAAAAAGACTTGCTTTCATTCTTGTGACTCCTTTGATTATTCTGAAATGCATAGACTGTGCAGCTTAGCCTTATTAGGTCTAGATTATTTATATAGGTATTTCTGATACTGCTCTTGCAATTTCCTCATGATTGCCTTGAATTAAAACCACAGACATTTGATTACATGAAGCTTTCAGTTATAGTTTCGTTGATGGTAAAGGAGTGTTTTAATCTTTAAAGTGGTAGAGAAAATGTTGAAAATCTGGAAAACATATGAAATGTCTGACTTGTTTATGAACTATAAAGATCTGATGGACAGAATTTTCAGTTTCTGAATGAAGTTTTCAGAATTGTAGTACATGTTGCATGTTGGAATTTTTTCTTGATGAAATTTTAAGCTTCTGTGTTAAGTAGGTTTTTTATTTCTAACATTTCAGGAGTGGTATGAGTAAAGAAAAGGCATGTAGATAAGAGTTTGTTTATTTTCAGAGGGAATACTGGAGAAGGAATGACCCTTCAAATTGATTATTACATGAAATTCACTGTGTTTCCAAGCACTTCACTGATTCTTTTTGCCACATTCTGAAGCCAGAATCAATAGTTATTATAACTTCATAAGTGGAACAGATAGAAAAGGTTTAGCTTTCCAGAGGTACATAGAACAGTGAATATATTTTGAAAGAAAGGGATGATTTCTATCTTATTTCTTAGGGAGGGGGGAGTTCAATCAACTATTTTTGTCAGCATTCACACTGCTGAATACTCTCTTAGAAGGTAAAGTTTCTCCTTGTACCACAGTAAGTTGACTAAACCTCTGAGAAGAGCAGAATTTGAGACACTACATTTCATATCAACTAATACTTAAACAGTTTCACTTTCCGCACTGTGACATTACGAAGAACCTCTTTCTTCCTTTGGCTTGTATAAAGGGTTTGGCATCTAACTCCATTTGCGTATTCTACTAAGAGGAACAGACAAATGGATCTTGCAGAAAGCCCAACTATTGAAAGGTAGGTGTTTAGCCCTGTTTTAAGTTCCTCGTATTTCACATGAGTTGCAAGAATATAGGGAAGAAGTTGTTGAACTGCAATCCTTACCCTTGTTGGCGAAGTTTAACAGAATTTCTTGCCAGTATAATTTAGTAGATCTGTAATAATGGTACTACTATCCTGAACTCTTCTCCAGTGCCCTTGCTGAGCTATTGCGTCTTGGTGTTGTTGCAAATCCTTGCTTGTCAGTCAAATTGCCTACCATAGTCTGGCTTCACTATTTATAGCTGGAGGAGTACCTTGTGCTTTGCATGAGGTACTACATTAGCACAAATTATTGCTAGCTAGTGGTGACATTCACCTTGGATATGCCACATCATGATGTCATTTGCTACCCAAGGTACATGCAGTCTGTCAGATGAAGTCAGTTAACATCTGGTCATCCCAGAAAAATGGAAATTTCCAAATCCTCATAAGCTAAACTAATCCCCTAAAATTTAAACTAAAGCAAATTCAGTTTGTTTACTGACCTTCTGAAAAGCTTGATCAGTTCTTCATCTTTTGCAACATATTTTAAACTGCACATAAAAGCACTAAGCGCCATTTTCATTAAGAAATAACTAAACATTTAAAAAGCACAACTTATGAGTGTATAAACAAATTAGTGAAAAGCATATCAGTTTATGAACATCTAACCACAGAAACTGCACATGTTTTTCATTCCCAAGGAATGGTCCTGTTTCTTCACTCAGCTTTCACTAACTAGTGAACTGCCCCACTGCATGTCCCAGTGCTTGTAGTACCTTTTCATGACATTCTCATCCACAGTGTGAATTTCTCAAAGTATGCATAAACATTTCCCAAAGTAAACTGAAGAAGCTTCTAACTTCTTTAGAGAGTATGTAGAAACTAAATGCTAGCTTGCAAGACACTTGTCTGAGTAAAAACTTCCACGAATATCAACCACTGAAAGTGTGGCTACTACGAGATGAAGCTGAACAAATTAACAGTTGGAGACCTTGCACTAATACAGCTATATTGCTTCAAGTATGTGACCTGTGCTGGTTGTTGTTATGCTTTACTACATTAATTGGTGAAGTAATGTTTATGTGTGAGTAACAGTATCATAGTATAGCCCTGAGTCTGGACTGAGTTATTTTCTACTTTCTATATATAAGCCTGATTGTATTCAAGAATTTTCACTAGTTAAACTAATGTTTTCATTAACAAAAGGCTAAGACATCTGCACTGGACCACTACATATGCAATTCTAAGTCTGGAACTATTGCCCGTGGCCACCTGTGGGGTGTGTTACGTAACCAGTAAGCCAATGGAGTTAAAGTAGTGTTGGGCTGTTTTGTGGCAGAAGAGTGCAGGATGGCAAGAAGTCCATTTTATCGGCATACTTTTTCATTAGTAATGCATTATGATTTGTCAGTTTCCTTCTGAGTTTCAGTGAAGTACTAGGAATTTCTGTTTTCCTTGCTATTTGGTTTCTGCTCAGGAAACTATTACCGTTTTTAGATTAGAACAGTTTTATGATTCTCTAAAGTATGCTTAGGACTCATTTTAATTTTCTTCTCGGACTTTTTTTATACTTCTTTTTTGTTCTTTTAATAAAAAAAATCCCACCCTACCCACCCCCTAAAAAACATCAGAAAAACAGAAAAGAAAGGAAAAAAAGAATAACCTAAGTGATCAAATGGAGGAATCTTTTTTAAAATGCTGCAATTACAATTGTGTGAGGACGGGTAAGACCAATGGTCTTTGCCCCACAGCACTTATTTGTTCACTGGATGTAAAGCAGTTAGTAGTTCTATTTCTAGTCCATTTCTGTTTGTGAACCTAGTCCATTCTGTGAATATTTTATTGCAAATTTTTCTGCAATATGCTTATCCTCCAGATATTTAAAAGGAAACCATTTCAGTGCTTGCCTGATACTTTTGTGAATACAGTTCAGAAAATGTTGTCTTCAGTATTCAATAGGATTGAAATGGACAAATCCCTCTTTGTAATAAAATCTGTGGATTTTTTTACAAACATAAATGCCATCATGAAGATTATTGATGAGGAGATGTTGAACTTTTCAAACAAAATATTACTCCTCAAACACAAATTTCCCTTCAGCCTCTCCCTAACCAGTGTCAAGTATTGTTCAAACCAAACTTTGAGATCTTAAACATTTTGGATAACTTTTTCTTCCTTGTTACATTTTATTTTACTGCCTCTGTACTTTTAAGTTGTTGACAGAGTCTAAGAAAGTATCTTGATGTCCTACAAAAAAAGATAATCCATGCTACTTCTAGGTTTATGTGACATGAGAATAAATTATATCTCTGTACTGGTCACTAGCACTTATTGGGCTCCTTTCCTGAGAGCTTTAACAGAAAGACTGAGAAGAATGGACCTGGAGACCAAATTTCCCTTTTGTGACTTGAGGTGATTCTTCCATGTAAGACCTGAGACACAGGCCAGCATGGTGAGTAATCTTATGATGTGGATCGTGCCTGTTAATAAAATTCATTTCTTACTGCAAATCTTAATCTGATGTATTTTTAACTATTATATAATTATTTTAATTTATTTTATATGGATTGATTCTGATTTCCCAATGTACATTTCCTACTGAATCTGAAACTCATCCACCATAGAAATTATTTGGGTTTGGGTTTTTTGTATTTTTCTTTCTTTGTTTGCTTGGTTTTTTTTCTCCCCTAAGCAACACTATGCAATTCTGTATTCCTATAATATAATGCACATCTCTTCCCACTGTTGGAGATTTCTCTCTTTTGGTGCCCCAAAACATTTACACCCCTTTTGCAATGACAAGCTTCAAAGATACTTGATTATCTCTTCAATTTCCTCCTGCTGTTTTTTTTCCTGTAGTAACTTTTTCCCTAGTTACCTATATCTAAGTAATTCTCCATTAATATATTCAGAACAAAACTATTAATCCAAATCAAGGCTGACACAATGCTTCAAACAGCAGATAAATAAACAATTGGCAACTGGGACTTTTAGAAGGGATGAAAGCCTGAAATCCACTTTAACTGAAGTACAAACTCGTTGAGCTAGAGAAATGTGTGAAGTGCAATACAGTAACGAAACGGGATCCAAATGTTCCACCTAATGACTAGAAGATAAAATAAGTGTGCAAAAGCTTTCAAAGAGAAAGCAGAAGAGGAAAGGGAGGGAGAGCCAGCAAGCTCTATAGTGTTTAGCTTGCACTGGAGATGTGAAGCTGTTCTCTCTGCAACTCTTTTACAGAGGTCTGAGGTGTCTATGTATGGATTCACACTATTGGGTGTTACTGTTCAGCTTCTTATAGCTTCTAAAACTTACCATTTTTTACCGTACAAGTAACAAGGATTTATAGACAGTGCCTTAGAAAGCATTTCAAGATCTCAGAGATGCACTTTAGCTCTGATGCTGTTATGCTATGTTTCCAGATCCTCAGCTCTCACAGGAGCAAGTGGTTGAAGGATGATAACAATTTCACTGCCTTTACTTCCTCTGAAGATTTTTTGGAATCAAATGAATGCTCATCTCATCCAGAAGCCCTTGTGGGGGCTGCTATCCCAAACAAAGTGGGAAAATGCCCTCAGCTATGCATCATCTTTGAAAAAAATTATTCTCTTTCTGACTGTTTTTTCAGTTTCACAATGCATCTGCTATCCAAAGTTTTTAGCAATAGCAGTGAGACTCCGTGTTAGGCAGAGCTTTGCAATGAAAAAGCTTTGGCTTTGGCTTTGGCTCAGGAGGCCACACAACTTAATAGTTTGCTTGTTTTTTTAAAATATCTTGCAATGGAACAGAAAAATAATTATCTCGAGCAAGGTGATTCTTTGAACAGAGAAAAGATAAACCT